>NC_043711.1:95879374-95885379 GCF_006229205.1 Suricata suricatta | reverse complement strand
GAGGGTCTGACTTCTCTCAGGGTCCTTCCACGCCTGTGTAAACTGGAACGAATCCAATCTGTTCAGGCAGCGCCACCGAGGGTGGTAACAGAAGCAGAACTGAGTGAGTCTGGATCTCAGAAGACAAACTGCCCCACTACAAACTACTTCTGTCTTGTTTCAAACAGAATGAGTGCACGTTAAATGCCACCTTCCTAAATGTAACCATATGCTCACGCACAGCTGCAGTCAACGACATACGACGTGGTGTGTGTCTTTTACAAATCAGAAGTTAAGGAAGCCAGGATGCTGTTATTAAACTTGGCATTTTTCTTTCTAGTCACTTAATTTAATGAGTTCTCGGTAAATATTTATTGGGTGACTTTTCATATATTTGCAAACAAGAAAGTATCCTTTATACAAGTCTATCTTTATTTGTAAAAAATAATATACAACTAAAGCTAATTTGATTTTTAAAATCAAAATTCATTTAGTGATAATGTACATTTTATAATAAAATTGTAGTAAAATACTGACATTTGATAGTTTAAACAAAGTATCATTCATGTAAAAATCATGTCGCATGTAAAATTTAATTAGAAAATCCATAGTTCACAAAAGTACATATATTTTTGTTGATAGCTCATGAGAACATTATCATAAATTTACTCAAAATACAGAACAAAATTCACAGTTAGGCTTGACATTTAGTACTACAAAATTGTATGCTGCGGCCACTGATATTCTTGTTAATAAGGGACACCTGAAAAACGGAGGCCGCCAACGAGTCAATACTTTATTGTATAACCAGGGTCTATATTGGTTGTACAATATGTCTAGTAATCAATTATTTCACCGATAATTTAAATGAGAAATCTAGCTTAAAACACCACTCACAGATACCCTTAGCAGGATAATTAAAATAAAAAGCACTAGCAGCTTTGATTTCCTTTTCTGTGAATACATACAAGACAAATCTGTACTTTATAGTTAAAATTTGTACAAAAAGTCAAGCCCTGAAGTATTTTTCCCAAGAGAAAAGGTCTGATGTTAAAACTTTGTTAAAAAAAAAAAGGAGAGAGAGGTAGTGTGTGAAAGGATTTTTACTTAAAATGTTAAACCCCTGCACCGCTTATAATATGAACGAAGTGTCACCTACACATTAACGTTTAGCCATTCAAGAGTCAGGTTTATATAAACTCATGATGCTAAAGCTGGAATGCCATTAAAAAGTAGTGGTGCCTAAGTGGAAGAAGGTGGGGACTTCGCCAGAAAACGTACAGCGTTACACAACGTCGTGCAGCTGACAGTTCAGTGGTAACAGGTTTAATGGTGCCATGAGCAAAAACCCCAAGTGTTCTGAGTCCAGCCATCTCCAGCGAATCCAGACTTCTTCACAGGTTTGTGCCAGGGAGAAAGTATCCTTCAAAACGGAGCCGTTTAATTCTTCATTGTTTGGACAGCGCACAATTGCTTTAAAGGTGTCCATCCGGCCTGGCCCTACCATAGAATTAATAACAAATAGCTCAGAGAGGAATGTCCGCAAGCCGCAGCCAACGCGTGCGCCTCTCACTCTTCCTAGTCTCTGCACACAAGCGGCGCTCGCGCACGCTGTCCGGCGGGTCCGGCGAGGGACGCAGCTAGCAGCCTTTCCTTTAACTTGTCTTAAGTGGGTGCATCGGAAAATAATAAATAGCCTAAAGAGCCTCATAAAATTAATAGCAATAAACGCTACCTGTCCAAGGTGAATACTATATTATTTTTCATAAAGTGTAGGCAGTGTTCCTAGAAATCCCAATAAGGAAAACCCACGATCTCATATACAAAGTGCACAAGTTTGTTCTGTGTGTAAAAATCTCTTAATTTGGGTGCATTTTTAAGTCCAAAATGATTCATTCTACTCAAATACATTCAGAGAGTAGAAAAGCACGCCAACAAACACTAAGAACAAAAGGAACGATCCCCACTGAGGGGAGAGAGAGAGAGAGAGAGAGAGAGAAGAGAGGGAGGGAGGCTCACACATCACCAGCGCCAGGCGCGCGCCCGCGGAGGGAGTGCGTAAACGTGGAAGCCACAGGAGGAGCGCACTTAACCTGGACGACTGTCATGGCCTCGATGCTTTATGACATAGGAAGCAATTCCCAAAAACAGTCACTTGATTGGATTTCTTAGAAATTAGGGGGAAGACAAAAGCATTTAAAGAAATTACTTGTCACAATCAGCAACAGAGGAATAACATTAAAAAATCAAAATAAAACACAAGGAACATAGGAGCTGAGGTCCCCAAGGTACCAAAGGACAGAATCAGACTTCTTCACATTAGAATGAAAAAAACACACAGTTAAAAGAGAAAGCTAACGGGCTCTGCACAGCAGGTTGAATATGCAGCCACTCGGAACGGAAATGATCGGGCCCTCTCGGCGAGCGCGCCCGGACCTCCAGTTCTCTGTAGGCGAGACAGGAAAAGCACAGAATTTCATGAGCAAAGGCCCCTTTTAGACTCAAACTCACCTCTGACAAACCAAAGTTTCTATGAACAATGATCAAACTACTAGTTTAATGACATGTGAAGCTTGCGATATTTTTTTTCTCATGCCTACTCCAGGTCACGGGTTCGGAGGTATATATGCTTTCAACGAGCCAAATGTACACGTCCCGACGGCGTCCTCCCTCAGAAGGCACTCAGACAAAGGTTTCATAGTGTTATGATCGTTCCATCTTCTTCTAAGAGTTTCTGACCCGGAGCGCGGGTTTCTGTGTCTGTGCCACTTGCTACAGGTGCTAAGCTCACTTCATTAGAAGGAATAAAACCATTCTGTCCAGACTCGAAACTGAGCTCGACTTGCGTCAGGGACTCCAGGCTCTCGGCGTTGGGGACGGCTTTCGGGATCTGCTGCGGCACCCCGTTGTCTTCGATGACGATGTCGTCCTCGTCACTGTCTTCGTCCTCCGGCTCGAAGCTCGCTTCTGCCCGCAGCGGGCAGGCCAGGAGGCTGTTGTCAGTGGACTGGCCCGAGCTGCCGGAAGTCCGGCTGTTCCGGACCACGTTGTTCCTCTGGTTGGCCGGCCTCACCGTGATGATGAGGTTGCGGCTGTTTGCGATCATCATGTCTGTCACCTGGTCAAGACTCTTCCCTGAAACTTCGATGCCGTTGACCTCTAAAACTTCATCATTCACAGCTAACAGTCCTGTGCTCTGAGCCAGGCCTCCGGGGACAAGTCTGGATATAAAGATCCCTGGGACCTTCTCTAGGCCGTGAGGCGTGACCCTGACGCTGGAGCCGTCCCGGATGTAGAACCCTAAGGGCTTCTCGGTGCCGTACTTGTACAGACGAACCCTACGATGTGTTTCCGGGAGAATATCCACGTCTATAATCGAGGACACGGGTCTGAAGTCTCGGGGCATACTAATGACTATATGTGGCTTTTTCCTATGGTTGTCAGGACGCAACACATTGGTTAGAACATTCTTCTTCTTTATCAGTGTGTCTGTACCAAAGGCACTGTAGTCTGCTTCTTCTGTTTAAAAATAAAAGACAATAATTACAGAAATACTTTAAAAACACCCATTTATTATAGCTGAATCTATACAGAAGGGATAACGCACATGCATTTGGTACACAAACAATTTAAGCATGAGCTTCTTAGATCAAAATGTAGCGCAGTGGTAAGACTGCTGTGCAGAAAGACACCACTAGGTGGCCCTCTCCAGTACGCATCATAAAATCCCAAACGTTGAAGTAAAATCTGATAAAGTTCAAAGGCTATTAGACATTGAGAGGGGGAAATGCAATTCTGACAAGCCTTACAAACACATTTTTAAACATCATTTCAAATGTGTTACTTAAAATGTATTTTCCCTTCATTTAAGAACCTCCAGTTTGCATATTTCTTATTCTCCTCCAAGTAGAACGGGACGCTTCTGATTCCCAATGTAAATCAAGAGAACGCGAACCCGTGGGAGAGGCTGACTGGGCAGATAATACGCATCACACGATGATGTAAGGAGAGGGGTGCAGGTCTAGGACTTAGGGGTTTTGGTCTTCTGCAAATAAATTCTCCTTCAGCTTTCCAGGGGGGAGCTCTTAATCTTCCTTCTTCCCACTCGGAAAAAGCCTGAAGTATAAGATTTTAAACTTTTTTCTTCTCTGGGTGCGCAACAATGGAGTGCAAAGGAACCTGTCTGGGTGGCGGGGCCACAAACAGCGAAGAGGGAGGGCCCCGGCCACCCGAGCCGCTGCCTCGTCTGTGGGCCCCGCGGCCCCTTGCTGCGGGCATTTCTTCCACTAAAGGAATCTGTGTGGCCAAATCCAATTTGCCACGGAGCTTGTGTTTTTAGGTAAAAAATTCTCATTTTAAAATGCTGACACCTAATTAAATATCAACGAAAACCAGCTTGAGCCAAATAACATCCAAGGGTTGAATTCATTCTTCCAGCAGACAAGCTGTAATTCTGATGTAAACGAAGCGAAGACTGGGCACCTAAGCCCGGACACTAGGCTTGCAGCGCGCTGCTGAAGGAAGGGTCTACAAACAAGACGTCTCGTTAGAGAATGAGGCAGGAAAGGAAATGAAATGAACAGAACGTTAATCACGTTTCAAAAATACCAAATGGGAAGAAATTAAAAAATCTTGGTCTCAGCTGCTGTTACAGGTAATAGTATCACTGCACTGTGTTTGTCCAGGGCTTAGCTTATAGTCTTTCCGACTCTCATCTTCTATTGACAAATATTTCCATCTTTACTCTATGATCCAGGAAATTATGGGTGCAAAATCACCATTAAGAGTACAAAATACAGAGGAAGACTGGACCTGGATTTTCTTACCAGGCCACTCCCTTACACATTCACATAATGTGTATTAAGTGTCAGGTGTCTGTGTGAATATGGGGAACTTAGGTATTTTTTTTCTCATTTTGCTTGATCACTCGTCAAAAGCTAGCTGCAGAGGGGCGCCTGCATGGCTCAGTTGGTTAAGCATCCAACTTAGGCACAGGTCATGATCTCGCAGTTCATGAGTTTGAGCCCCACACTGGGCTCTCTACTGTCAGTGAGAGCCTGCTTCAGATCCTGTTTCTCTCCCCCCTCTCTCTGCCCCTCCTCCAGTAGCTTTCTCTCTCTCAAAAAAGTAATAAACATATATATATATACACACATATATGTATATATATATGTATATATATATGTATATATATGTGTGTGTATATGTGTGTGTGTGTATATATATATATATATATATATATATATATATATATAAAAGCTAACTGTAGATAAATGTATAAGACTAGGGGTACCTTAATTTTCGACATTTTTTCCCCTGGGGAGAATTCTGTCTTCATTTACAAAATATGTATACTATGTTCCTACAGAGAAAAATTTATTTATAATTTGGCTTTGGAAATAAACCTAGTGACATAAGAATCTTTTTGGCAACATTGGCCAAAAGCCTATCAACAACAATAGTCTTCTATGAGATGTATTTTCCGAAAAAGTATCTTTTCATTTTAAAACAGTCAATTACGAAAACCTACATAATACACATAAGGAAAACTCTGGACCATACACACTGAGAACAAAATTAAGTTGCCTACATGGGAAACCTGACCAAAAGAGAAAGAAAAAACAATCCTAAATCTGCATAATTTGGCACTGCACCCAGACCGTTCGAATGCTCTCTGCTAAATTCTCAAAAGCAATATGCCCCGGTACAAAGGCACCTTTGTTCTCCCATCGAGCTAATCAGTTTCCAGCCACTGGGAAAAGAAATATTTTGGCGGAGAGCCAGGGTGCAGAGTGTTAGTTTAAAGTGTAAAGGTGGCAGTCCACAGGGAACCAGGAGTTCATTTGCTACCTGAGTCTGGGTATCAAAGCACTGTACTCGGACCGGGATGGAAAGTTTGCAAACTTGGTTCACAGCAACCTCCCCGCCCCCACACCGTAAAGCCCAGGCTTATGCAACAGCACAGACACAGGCTTGTGCAGCAATACCTCCCTCGTCCCACGCCTGTCCCTCTGCCACAACCTCGG
>NC_043711.1:95870425-95879274 GCF_006229205.1 Suricata suricatta | reverse complement strand
AAGGGGGGGGGGGGGGGGGGGGGGGGGGGGGGGGGAGGAAAGGAGGGTTAAGGACTTCAGCCTAAGGGCAATGGAAAGAAAACCAAAAGCCTGGGTTTTTCTATTAAGCTCGCCCAGGCTGTAACCCGGAGAAGAGCACAGAGAATTCTGGATGGTAGCTGACCTGGTGCTGATGGGGAAACAAATGCGAAAACCAATCGGGACCGTTTTAACAGGCTTGGTGACTGACCTGAAAACAGGTACGTATCAGAGGTGACACGCAGGTTTCTGTCATGAGCAACTCGTGTCACATGCTGTTCTTCACAATTTCTTTTTATTTTATTTGACCTTACTTCTTGGGCCATACCTTTAAACTATTTTTTACAATTTACAATTAAAATGCATGTCCTGTAGAGCATTTCTAAATCAAACCCTGACTCACTGAAATGCAAGCTTCAAGTACATCTACAAAATAATGTCCACTGCACAGTCCTAAGGGACGGATGGGGTGCCTGCCCAGGTGTCTGGGCCACAAGACCATGTCTTAAGTGAGACAGCGTGTGAACTAAGGCCCTTCTGGTGTTTCCAGCAAACTCTTCTGAATAAACCCAAGATATGAATGCATGTGTCTGATAGCAGACAAAAACTGATGGTAAGAGAGCAAGTTGTGGTGTGCGCATCCTGATCGGTCGGTGAGGAGTCTGAGCCCAGAGTGGCCACCCATCATGATGAGCTTTTAAACTCCCACAGGGGAAGGGTGTTGGCAAAAGATGTGGCAATCCTTTTTGTGAATACAACCTTTAAGATATTACCTTCTTTTGGTTGTGCTTCCATGATAATATTCCTAGATACGGGTCTTTCTTCTAACAACAAAGTAATATATAACATAAAACCTCTCAAGATGTGCAACAATAGTTTATACGTTCACCTGTGACCTTTCAATTCAAAGAGACTCCTAGTAGACGCATCAGATCTTCAATTAAAGACATACTGTGAAAAACACGGTTTTAAAATTTTAAATGGTTTTGAAGTTTGTTTTTTAAAATCACCGGGTACCATATCTAGTGTAACTGCTGCCCTAATGATTCCTAAACTGGAATCAACAAGCCAAGAAAACAAAATGTGCTGTAATTAAGTGGTGAAATGTTACTATATTTCATGTCATGCTTTATATTATTTTCTTGCATTTAATGTCCATTATAGTTTACATAAAATCAGCTTTCTACTTAAGCATCTGTTGAGGAAAAAAGCATCACCGTGAACCACATGGCACAGTCTGTAAGACAGACGACAAAGATTACTGTGCTCACATAAGGTAACTCCAGGTCTGTGAAGGTGGGAGGGACAGGAGGCTTTGGCTAGGGTGGTCCAAAGAGACCCCTGGGAGGAGGCTGTGTGTGTCAAGGTCTGGGTGATGGGGAGGAGCCCCGGGAGGGGGCTGTGTGTGTCAGGGTCTGGGTGATGAGGAGTCCTGGGAGGAGCAGGAAAAGGTGAAAAGCAACAGCAAAAGCACAGGGACAGCTACGAGCTTTCCAAGCCAGAGACAGAAAGCAGGCCCGCCTGGTGGGCTGCGGGGAGGGAGTGAGTGATGCTGTCAGTCCAAAGCAGGAAGGGTTTCATGCTGGACGGAGTAGGAAGGGGGAAGAGGGTTATTAAGCAGTAACAACTCGACCGCTCACTTTTAGGCTCTCCTTGAGTCCTATTTGTACTACACTTATATTTTTAAGAACAGAAACGTTCTATTGAATGCACTATTTCTAAACCAAATTCCAAGAGCTGCTCACTATACTGGACATTTACTTCTAGGGCACTGAAAACTTTTGTTCACATAGAAACATATTTAAAAAGCAAACAGCAGAACATTACCACCCTTAACAGACGTTAGGTTTAATCCCACAATCATTAAGGGTTACTATTCCAGTAATAAACACACATGGTGGTATAATCCAACTCCTATAATAAAAAAAGGGATAATCCGACATAATTTTGTCGGATGGCAGGAATTTAAAACTAGGCACTCCACATTTAAATACACAATCCAAACAGCAATGAAGTTTTTAATGAGAATTACAATGGCTAACAAAGACGGCCTACCACTCAATGACTGTTTAGCTTATTCTGCTCAAAATGACAAGCTCCACTTGCATGCTCTGGCTTCTCTCCTCTACTGCTGCTCCTTCTGCTCCACCAGTCGGCACACAGCTTTACAAACGTGCATCTCTGTCTTCATCCCTGCCAGAGCTTTTGTCCACTCCAAGAATTCCAACTATCACTTTTCCAGACTTTCAATCTTCTCTGACTAGCCTCTAGATTTTGATCGTAAGTTCCAGTCTACTATTTCCAATTTCCTGTATGACATAGTTAAAACTCAGTAGCCAAATAAGCCCCTTAAGTTTAATGTTTCTTTTTGAGAGAGACAGAGCAAGAGTGAGGGAGGGGCAAAGAAAGAGAGAGGGAGACACAGAATCCGAAGCAGGCTCCAGGCTCCGAGCTGTCAGCACAGAGCCCGACGCGGGACTCGAACCCACAAACCGCAAGATCATGGCCTGAACCGAAGTCAGTGCTTAACCAACTGAGCCACCGGGGCACCCCCCAAATAAGCCTTTTTAGTTCTAAGAACAAATTCATTTTCTTTCCAAGTCAATGTCCCCCTTCCAAATTCTGCTTGTTTACGGCACTGTCCCAGCCATCAGACTCAAACCCAGAAAGATACTTATTCTCGGATCGACTCCCCTTCAGGTCCCCACCATGCAGTGAGGAGCAGGGACTCACGTACCAGACATGCCCCTTTCCTCACCTGCCTCCTCCACGGGGCAGCCTCCCAGCTGTCTCTCCACACCGGCCACTAGCCCTCTCCTCTAAGGCCGCTGCTCACTCCATCTCGTTCCCAGTGGCCAACTGAATCTTCCTGGACTAGTACTCTAACTGCACCACACCACTGTTATGCTATAACAGTGTAGCTATGAACAGGGGTCTCTGGGAAAATTAACTTGTGTGCTCCTACGTATTTTGCGAACAGTGCAATCACGACCCTCGGGGATTTGTTGGCGGGCCTCAGTTCCTCCAAACCCAGAGAAGCAGAGCTGCAGGATCAGTGGGATTCCAAAGCCCGGGGAGTGGCCCAAGGCTTATCAACCGATTGGAAATAAAGTTCCACCTTCAAGAGTAATCCCTACCCATTCTCTCAAACTGCTCTCCGGGTTGGTCTATAAACACAGAAAGGCTCTCATTAGCCCACAAATACTGAGCTTGCTGCAGTCACACTGGCTTTCTAAACCTCTTCATTTACACAAGACAAAAGAATAAACCGCACACATGAGGTCCCTCTGCGGACAGGCAGATAGAGAGACAAGGAGGCTGCAAAATTTTAAAACTCAAAATACATTTGAAAATGTTTGCCAGATAGAATGGTTATTTCAGACGTTCTTTTTGAGAGACTCATACAGCGTTTAAATTCTCTTCAAATAATGACTTGCTATCTCATTTTCCAGATAACTTTATGTCTGTAAAAAATATCCTAAATAAATAACTTTCTGTCAGGTATCTATTAAGTAGTAAATACAGCACCTGAAAGTTGGTTGCCACCAAAAAAAAAGCACCCCAAGAATGTTTCTCTGATTTCAAAGTCATAGCCTTTCCAACACAAGTTTCTGAATGGACAAAATTCTATTCACCAAAGTCAATATTCAATGCATATCCTACCAGTGAGGAAACTAGACTTTTATTTCTACAACAATTTTTCTACACAGTGGTACTTACCCTTTTTTTGTATAAAAATCCTAAGTAGCGGGTTGGCCGTTGAAACAGCTTTGTGATAATTATCGTCGTTATTTATAGGCAGTAAGTCTCCGTGGATGTCTGCGTAGCCTACTAACACGTCAACGTTGGGGATCTTATGAACATGTTGCAGTAATCCATAGAACTCCTCAAATTTTCCAGGCTTTGATCTTTCCAGTGAAAACCGGCGAAATTCAGCTCCAAACTATAAATACAATGAACACATCAATTAAAAACAAAATAAGTAACAGGACCCGATGTGAAAATGCACACCACAGGAAAATTACAAGCATAGTATTTCCCTTAATAAAAAAGATAGTTGCAGTGACCCGGCCCACTGTCGGAAATCTCATTATCTGGAGAGAAAACAGCGTAAGGAAGGCGCAGGCATGTGCCCTCTCACTGCTGCCTCTCTGAGGGGCATTTCCTTCAAGACGCAGGCTCGCTTCAGTCCCCTGCAACGGTGACTCAGCTCAAACCCGGTCCGGAGCCCAGATCTTGACCGCAGCGCTCTCTCACTCAGGCCCTGTTGTAACAAAGATGTGCCCAAGTCTTCATTTTGGCCATTAGGAAAAAGCACCTAAGTTTCTCCTCCTATAAAAGGGATTATGATTTCACAGGAAGTGGCAAGAATTTACAGCAACATATAAAAACGGGACTTTAATTTTCCTGGCATTAAGGTACCATACGAACAGAGGAATATAAGAAACAGGTCTAGGGGCACCCGGGTAGCTCAGTCAGTTAAGCGTCCAGGTCACGATCTCACCATTTGTGAGTTCGAGCCCTGAACTGAGCTCTGTGCTGACAGCTCAGAGCCTGGAGCCTGCTTCAGATTCTGTGTCTCCCTCTCTCTCTCTGTCCCTCCCCAGCTTGTGCTGTCTCTCTCTCAAACATAAATAAACATTAAAAAAAAAAGATATAGGTCTAGAGATGAGGGAGTATCTTCCCTATGATAATGCTGGAAAAAAGAAGCTTTATTAATACATAAAGTGTATACCCTACAACCACCCACGTAACGTCAGAAGTGGTTATGTGCTTGGCACATTGCTGAGCCCATAGACGGGCTTGAAGCAGGAGCGTACCAATCAGTGGGTAAAGAGAAGAAGGGCATCAGCAGGCTTTTATGGGATCACAGAACCCCCTCCATCATGCCCAATATTTACCTTCACAATTCTGATTTCATATGTGTTTCCCCACTCTACACCGCTGCTCTCCAAATGCCAGATTATTCCAGTGGCTGTTACTGACCACTAAGGACTGACTTCATCGAGTCCCTGATAAACAGGATCTGTGACTTCATCTGGGACTATCTTCCTCAATGTGGAAACTGAGGAAATGTCAATCAGCCTTCTTCCAAAACCATCCCAGCCACAGAAGTCTAGAAATGCTATGTAACTTGGGGCGCCTGGGTGGCTCAGTCGGTTAAGCGTCTGACTTCAGCTCAGGTCAGGATCTCATGGTTTGTGGGTTCGAGCCCTGCGTCGGGCTCTGTGCTGAGAGCTTGGAGCCTGGAGCCTGCTTCAGATTCTGTGTTCTCCCTCTCTCTCTGCCCTTCCTACACTCATGCTCTGCTTCTCTCTGTCTCAATAATAAATAAACATAAAAAAATGCTATGTAGTTATAATCACACTCTCCTACAGTTGATTTTTTTTTAAATTTTAAACAAATGTTTGCCAAATGTGTTCTACCATTTGGTAGAACATTTTTCCTCTGAATATCTACTATTAACAAGAAACTCCCAACAGATTCTAATATAATGTAATGTAACAATGTAACACTAACACAGCCTTTAGCATCACACAGAGAAAGTCCCCATCAGACTAATTTGAGAGGTTACAAATGTGTCAACTCATCTTCCCAAGGGCCTTTGGGATATCTGAAGTCACTGTCTTTGTTACACTTCAGAAGTTCATCTGCTTCACAAATACCCACACCACTCACTAGTTTTAAATTAAATTAAAAACTCCCTAAAGCCGACTCCTACCTCTTAATAAATAATTTTAAAAAGTTTCCAGAACACATTCCTGAAACATAAACACCAACATTTGTCAAGAATATAAGGTGACTCATACCTAAAACTCTCAAAAAGTTTAGTCACACCTTCATGTTTCAAAGTAAATAAAAACTGGGCAACACCCTTCATATCAGAGCGAGGCTTATGATGTTATCAAAAGTCAGTTTCTCCCCCATCTGCTTTATTCTGGTATCGTAGGGCAGAGCTGCTGGCGCTTTCCGACTCGGGCCAGGGTTATCACTTCTCACATGAACGAGAGCCACATCTAACAAACGAACATTTTAGGGCTCCAACGTTTTTGCTAAAGCTTTTGGGTGGAAATCTTCTGCTTAACATTTTTCCTCTTCCTTAAATGTTATGGTAAAAACAATGAAAAACTGTATGGCTTCACAGCGGCTGTGCCCTTTTGCAAATGTTAGCAGAAAACAAAACCAAACCAGAGAAACTGTTCTGCTTCTTGCAGAAAAACAGATCAAGAGAACCTTTTAACTACATGAAGAGAAATACTAAGAGACAAAATCAAGACCCAATCTACAACTATCCCCTCTGTGAACTCTTAGAACTGTTTTTCAGCCCAGTCTACGTTGTCCTGGTCACACAGCATTCGGCCTTCTCCCCTGGAAGAAGCATCTGTTAGTTCATCCAAGAAATGCAAAGTTAATTTTAATATTGTTTGCCCACGAATAATAATTAGAAAATGTACAGGCCAGAAGCTGTCCCAAGGTGATTAAAGGACACCACCTTCATTACTGATTAAGAACTTTTCCTAGCTCCTCAAAGGTAACAGAGCTGACACTGGTTTCCACGCAGAAGAAAGAGATGCCGGAACGTGGGTCTGCTCGTCACCTGGACGTGGCTGCGGCCTCTGGAGGAGCAGTTGTGTAAAAGGCTCTGATGTCACCAAACCAGTGATAAAGGGAAATACGGTTTCAAACATCTGTCCAAATATTTTTTAAATGATAAAGAGGACACGTGTTTAGTTTAATCCACTAAAAATAAATGTGTCAACAATATCTATTTAAAACACAAGGTGTCACAGACGCATTCAAAACAGGAGCTAATACTGTATCTATATCATCAACCCCAAGAACATGGTGGAACACGCTTCATTTGGTGCGGCTTCTCAGAGCGCCTTGATTCTGGTCAGGAGGCATGGTTCACGGACAGCGCGGCCTGGCAGGTCAGACACGTACCATGTAATAGACATTAAGTGTGGGAAAGATTCACAGATCAGCGGACAGCACGAAGGGGCAGAAAGCCTGAAATTCCAGTCCCAAAACGCTCCAGGTTTCAAGTCTAAGAGATAAACTACCAGCAGCGCACCTAGAACCTCTACTCATTTTTCCTAGGATAAAAAAAATTAAAGACTTGCTACCAAGATTAGGACCACAAACTGAATTTTATAATTATGCAATATCATAAGTGTTTTTCTTTCCTTAACCTCAACTCCCACAGACGCAACCTAGATTTATAAGAGAAATGCCTGAGAAAGTTCAACCGCTGGGCACAGAACCACTACCACCACTACGCAGCGCAAGGGAAACCTCTGTGTATCTGGAGTCATCTTAACCCTTGGCTTAAGCCTGTCGCTCCAATTTGCTGCGACAGTTCCATGGAGGACACGGGGAAAAGCATATTCCTTAAACTGCCATAATGGCATTTCTACTCTTACTAAACAACGGTTTCTGCAACTAGTGCCTATCCTGATACAGAAGTCAAGTCACAAATAACATTTTTAAGTGATGTTAAGAAACAAATGTAAATATTCTTGATGTCAGGGTCTCAGTTACAGCAACCTACAAGAACTCAGCTTATCAACTCTAGATAATAAAACCATTCTCCCCACAGGCTCCCTTTACTTCACTCAAAACCACTCCCTGATTCTGTGTTTGCCCTAAGTAGTCTTGCATTCAATGACGTCTGGTTATTTTTGAAGTTGATACGTGCCGCCCCGTTCTCCCAGGCTTGTTACCTGTTTGCGTTTCCTCGATCCTATTTGAAAGGTTCTCATAAACACGTGCATCCTATGGAGCTAAGAGTTTCTCTGCAAAAAGGCTTTCGGGTTTTGCCATCAAAGCAGAGCAGGGCGAAGTCGGCACCTTTCTGAGCCCTCCGTTTTCTCAGAGAAGGAATTAGATTACGCTCTTCTGGGAGGGTCTTAAACGCATGGAAATGCTTGCTTGCTTGCAAACGTTCCCGTGCTTGCCGATCACCTTTAGATTCCAGCCCAAACCCCCTATCGGACAGCATTCTCCCACTAATCCCTACCGGCGGCCCTGCTCGGGGAGCCTTGGCGTTGAGGAATTCGGTGGACGGGGCCGGAACTCTCAGCAGACCGGCAGACCGTCCGCCCGAGAATGAAAACACTTGCTGTGAAAAGGTAGCACCGTGGAATGAAAAGAGCATCCAGCCTCCAACCATAAAGCGCTACTCACACGAAAGGTGATAGTGTTCATTTTACAGATTAAACGCATACCAAAGTTAGTGCTGGAAAAATCCCCAGCAGGAAGCACAGCTAACTTTAAAAGGGCTCTTGAGTTCACTGGGCTCCCCCTTTCACCAACTCGATGCACCCTTGAACCACACAGAAAGGGGTAACATTTTGTGGCCACGCGTGTTCCAAATACCTTTGAGTCATAGACCAGGAGCTAGAATGCCCGACACCCCCCCCCCGGCCCCCAAAGATCTCCTACCACCCAGCGCTCAAACGCCTCCCATCCCCAAGCAGGAATGAGATTTAAGGAACGAGATTAAGTGCTCCACCGGTCTTCCCACCTAGGTTAGGGGCAGACCCAAGCCCCACCTTCGCCCCCTTCTCCGCAAGTTTACTCCCCGCGGCCTCCGGCCTCCAGATCCCACTGCCGCACCCCCCGCGGTTGCAGGCACCGGGTGGCCCCCCAAGCCGCCCCGGCCGGCCCCCTCCCCCGGCCCCCCTCGGCCGGCGGCTCCGCCCAGTCCCGGCCCCGCGCACCTTGCTCTTCACCTCCATGGTGCCCAGGCAGCCGCTGCCCGCCCCGTGCCGGTGGCTGCGGTTCATGCTGAGGCCGGGCCCCGCGGCGGCCTCCTCCGGCCGGGCCGC
>NC_043711.1:95862323-95870325 GCF_006229205.1 Suricata suricatta | reverse complement strand
CGCGCGCGCGCGCGAACCCGAGCCTGGCCGGAGCGGCGGCGCGTGCGCGCGCTCACCTGCAGCCTCTGCAGAAGCCTCGGCGGCAAGCGCTCCGCCCACACCCAATAGGAAGCGCGCACCTGCGCCCGCGCCGCCAGCCAATGGATACACGTCTCGCTAAGCGCGTGGGCGGACCGCCTTCTCAAAAATCCCGCCCACCACCGTGCGATTGGCCCCGCGCTGCGAGGGAGGGGCGGGATCACCTGAAGCTTTGGTCCTCCCCGCCCCGGACCTAGCAGGACATCTAGAAAGCGCATGCGCGGTCTCTGGCGTTTCCGCCTCGGGAAGGCCGGCCGGAAGCGCGAGCGCACCTGGAGAGGAGCTGGGGCGGGTGGGCCTTTTGCGCAAGCGCAGGCACGTGCCTGAGTGCCCAGTCCCGGCGAGAGCGCGCCTGGCGCGGGGGTGGACTGCGCGCCTCAGCCGGTTGCAGGCGCCGGGCGGAGCTGCTCCGTTCCCGCCGTGCCCCGCCCCTCGTCCACTTTGGGATGCTGCCGCCGGCGGCAGCGTGCCTCCACCTCCCAGTTGGGTCGTTTAGGCGCCCTGGCTGTAAGTTTGGTTACAAAATAAAAGTTTTCCCGCCCCTGCAACAGTTACTAGGGGAGAACATCAGGGCTCTCCCGGCTTGCTTTTGTCCATAGGGATGTTTTTCTGCAATCCGTCAGGTCCCACGAGGTCGAGAGGGCGCCTGGAGGGAGGGAAAGTGAGCTGAGGACTAAGGATGGCTGCCCTCAGCGGCGGCTTCCCTGAGGACTCCAAGACCTAACTTCCAGGGCTTTCTTTCTCCCTTGCTTATTGTGTATTTGTTTATTTATTTTAAACCTCTGAGGTCTTTCTCTCCCTCCTCCAGCCCTTTCTTGGCCATTCGCTGTCTGCACCAATGACAGCTTCTGGACAACGTTCCTTCCTCCGAGGGGAGTGATAGAGGTGTGCCCCTGATGAAAGACTGAACCCTTCTCTCTAGATGCCCCAGAGCAAGTCTCTTCTCACGAGGACGCTGTTAAGCACTGGCCGTGCCCGGGAAGCGGGGAGAAGACCCTCAAGCCCCCCCTCCTCTGCGCCCACCTGGGTCTGGAGGCGGGGTGGCCTGGAGGTTAGGGTGCTTCCTTCCATCTGAGTCCTCAGGGTCTTCCCCTCATCGTCTGGCTGCCTCGGATCCCTCCTGACACCGTACCTCCTTGCCAGCATCTGTGCGACAGGTTTCAGGTTGGGTTTTTTTCCCATGTTTTTGGAGTAATCTGGCCCCGCCCCAGAACGAACGCAATGAGGAGGCAGGGACCGCATCTCAACTCACGGGTGAGCAGGGAGCATGGTACCTGACCCAGATAGGCCTTTGCGGGGTGAGTGTGGTCGTCCCATGCTAACTTGGCCCCCCCTAGGCTCCAGGGTGAGAAGCCCGCCTTTCCCACGGGCGGTGGGGGAGGGAGTTCCGTTCTCCAAGAGTTTGTGAGGGAACTTAAGGTTTCTCTGGCCATTTTCGGCAGAGGAACTGATAGAAAGGATTCCATCCCGAGGCTGCCGCCTCCATTTCCTGTTCAAAAGCACCTGCTGTGTGACTGGAGATGTGCTGGCAATGGGGTGTGGTGTGGTGATGGGGCAGCTCCGCAGCTGGATCTCAAGGCCCGTTCGCACTCTGAAAAGTGGTAGAGGCCCCCAAGTATTTTGCTTACATGTGTTATGTCTTTTACTGTTATGTCTTTTACTATTCGTCATATGAGAATTAAAACTGAGAACGTGTAATCACAGGAGCACAAAAGCACACCTTCTGATGGCCATCAGGTGGCCTCAGGGACATCCAGGGAACCCACTTTCAGAACCCTCGAATAGAAAACATGTCATGGCCTCTAGGAACCTTTATTCTCCGCTGTCACCCTCCTCTCCCCAGTCCCCAGGCCCCAGCGCACTGAGTGATTCTCAGCGGGCGGGGGAGGGGGTTGGCTGAGCTTTACTACTGTTATCCATGATTTATCAGGCCCTTTTCAAAAGGAAGTTCGCGGATGCCAGCACACCTGCGTGGGCCCTGCATTCCTGGAGGTATTGTCACGTCCTCTCTCCCCTCCTCTGGGTGTGGCATCCCTCTTGGACTTTCCTTTCTAAAAGGGAGGGCCAGGCCAGTACTTCCTGGATCTCCTGAGTGGAATTTGCTCTGAGGCTCGCGTCATAGGTGTGCCTGAGCTGTGTAAGAAGGAATGTGGACGATAGTCTGAATTTGATAAACGCGCTGCGGAGGAGGGGACCCTTTCATTCCATGAACTGTTGTGGCCACAAGTGTGTCGCAGGGCCTGAATTTCAGCCTTACTTGAGAAGCATGAAGCCCAGAGAAAGAGCACAGGGGCATTATCTTTCTGTTTCCTTGGTTCCAAGACCGAACCCTAATCTTATTTCTCTCCATCATCCCTCCCCACCCCCAAATCCTCAAGCCAAAGCTGCTTAAGACTTACGTGTAGAATAAAAAGCTAGTCCCACGCCTCAGAGAATTAGTACCCGGTGAGTTAGCGAGATAGAAAAGGTATGAGACGAATTCAATAAATTACAGGTTCTCAAAATCCTTAGTTGGGAATGGGCTACCACTGATTATCACAGCCACACACCGTCAGGTCCTTCCTGCCCGTCTCCGACCTCTGGGAAAAAACACTGAGGGTTACGTCTCTGTTGCGTCTTCCTTTTCCATATTGTCTTTTAAGTTCCTCTACAACTTAACATGACTGTTTTCTTTTGGAACCTACCTTGTGAGGAGGAAAGAGTCTGTACTTTTCCAACGATTAGTTTTATTGATTTGTGTCTTATACAATAATACTTCTTTTCTTCATCCTCCAACTCTTGTGGGGCGGGGCGGGGGGGGGGGAAGAAAGAGGTGCCAAGAAGTCATATACACTGGTGGTAAGATTTTATTCAAGACGTTTCTCTCGCCAGCTCCTTTTCTCCTTGACTGCTCAAGTTCCAGTTTTGATGGAGCTGGTTAATGATTCTTTGAGAAAGAGTTGAAGTGTGTATTTATGAATCTCAGACTACTCACCAAAGCATTTTAAGCCTTTTAGCAGAGCTGGAATTAAGTCACATGATCGGTTTTCTGGTTAATAGCTTGTAACACTTTGGTACTTTGTGTGGGGGCGGGCTGGGTGCGCTCTGAGCTCAGGAAACGGATGAATTGGCTCCTGTAGGCTTTCAAGATTTTAGATGCCCTTTCTCTTCCGTAAAAGCCCAACTTTGTGGGTGGTGGTATGTGCCAGGCACGGTGTAAGAGCTCTGCTCTTGAGAAGCTGGCCCCCCGACTTCTCCCCTCCCGAGGACTCAATTTCTCCATCTGTGAATGCAAGCACTGGATGATCTCATCTCCACAATCCCTGCCAGCTCTTAACATTCTACGGCACCCCAGGGATAACGGAGATGGATCATCATGTCAACATTACCAGGATGAACTAGAATGAAAAGTGTAATCTTTTCATCAGGCTCAACAGACAGGCTGCAGTCCTCAGTAAAATATTCCGGTTCCTAGGAGGTGTTGATGAAGATGATGATAATTACCATTCAGGACCGTCCTACCTGGTTCCGGGAGCCGCGCTGAGTGGTTTCCCGTGGATTCTCTTACTGACTTTTTTTTTTTTACATTTATTTATTTTTGAGAGACAGAGACAGATCATGAACAGGGGAGGGGCAGAGAGAGAGGGACACACAGAATCTGAAGCAGGCCCCAGGCTCTGAGCTAGCCGTCAGCACAGAGCCCGACGCGGGGCTCGGATCCACAAACCGTGAGATCATGACCTGAGCCGAAGCCGGACGCTTAACCGACTGAGCCAACTAGGTGCCCCTCTTACTGACTTTTAAAGTCATGTAGGAGAGCTTTCTATTTGGAAACACTCAGATCTTAAGTTTTTTCAAGTGGTAGAAGTTACCTTGAGCCCTTGCTCTGCTCCTCACAGGCTGGGTGACCATGACCTTGTTCCTTTAATGGCTCAGAGCCTTAGATTCTTCTTCTGAGAGGGGACAGTGGCATCCACCTCATCTCATTGTGGTGGGGATCACACGAGAAACTGTGAATGAACTTGCCAACCATCAAGTGCAATATGTATACTAGTAGTTACTATTTAACAAGTAACACTGCCTACCAAAGCCTTTGGAGGAATTTCAAGAAATCCCTTGAAGTAAAACAGAAATGTGTAATAAGCCACTCTTGTTTTCACACAGGGTGGCCTTTTTATGGATATCTCTTAGAGAGGCTGAGCTGCAGCCTAGAGTGGTTAAGAATGTGACTCCTAGGTGGCTACCCTCAAATCCAGCCTCTGCTATTTCCTAGCTGTGTGACCTCGGGCAAGTTCTTAACCCCTCTGAGCTTCCATTTCCTCATCTGGGATAATAAGAGAGTTAATTGTCTTTGTTCTTGTACAAAGCACTTAGGCCAGGGCCCAGCACAGACTTAGGGCTTCATAAATGTTACCTATTATTGTCATTATCGCTAATTATTTTGATTACCTATGGCCATAACAGAATTCATTAGTGCAAAGTAAACCCTCTACGTATATAACACCGCTTCTCGCATGGAGATAAAGGATAGGAAATGAAGATACGATTCCTACCATCCAGCATTTCACAGTTCACATATAGATCAGCTCAAGGAACACCCCTGAGAGCCAACTGTGGACCAGACAAGGAAACCCAAATAGGAATCCAACAGAGTCCTTGCCTCCAGGGAACCCACGTCTAGCTGAGAAGTCAGAGATGGAGAGATGTCTTCAGGAAGTGGTGGCCCCTTGCAGCGAAGGGTGTGGTAGGTTGTTGGGAGTGGACCACCCAGGGACAGCATTTGGCTCTACGACCAACCGTCTGTGGCACACGGCTTCATCTCGCTAAAGACCACTTCCCTTGGGAGTAAACTGAAGACAGTCCTAAGATCTACCCTCTTCAAATAGAAACTTACTGAGTGTCTATTATGTGCCAGGCACTGATTCTAGCGGGTGAGCATACAGTAAAGGAAATGTGACAAAATTCCTGCCATCCTGGGTAGAGACGGAATACACAGATTACCTAATCAGAATGTGTATGTGTCAGTGACAGGAGTCATGGAGGAAAAGAAAGCAGGGAAGGGAGATGGGGAGGCCTGGGCATGGGGCGAGGTGTGGAAGGAGAAGGAAAATGTAACATGGGTGGCAGGGGCGGCCTCCCAGGGAAGCTGGAGGTAAGAAAGTGCTCCTCCTGTGTCTCTGTGTGTGTTGGGGGGGGGGGTGGTCCTGCGGGGTGGCGGGGGAGGCTTCCTTCCAGGCAGGGGCTCAGCATGAGTGTGAGGATTTAAACCGATAAAGCTCAGCTGTACCTGGCACGCGGCAGGCCCTGGGAAGACACCGGCTGCTATTTTGAGCCATTACTCAAGGCTAAGGCCAGGGTATGAAAGAGGGGGCGGGGGCAGAAAAGACTGAGTGATTAAGTCAGCCTGGGGGGGCCCTGGAGTGTTTCACAGTGAAGTGACTTGGGTTAGCGCTAGGGCAGAAGAATGAGGAGGAGTTTGCTGGAGGCATGGGGGGGGCGGGGGAGGAGGCATTTCAGGGATGGGGAGCTCTTGGGGCTGAGTCGTGGGGGTGGGGAAAGGGCCACGGTGGGGGGGGGCGTGGGTGTGCGCTGGGTGACGGCCCTCTCCTTGGGTGGGGGCTGGGGTAGGTGGAAACCAGATGAGAAGGGCCTCAGATGCCTCAGGGACGGTGACAAGTGTCTGCTTTCTCCAGGCGGTGCTGGGAGACTCCAGAGGTTACAGCTGGGCAAAGATCGGATCTGTGTTTTCATAAGCTCTATGGAGGAGGGAGGCGCTGGGGGCAGCAAAGGAATGAGTGAGGCGGGCAAGGGGGTAATTAAATGGCAAAATGAATGGTATGGCTTGTGGGACACAGGGAGGAGGCGGGACATCCATCCCTCATTTATTCATTTAATCAGTTGATGTCTAGTGAGGTCGAGCTACGTGCCGGGGGCAGGCCAGACGCCGGGGCTGCTCCGGGGAATAAAGCTGCCTCTCTCCACAAGGCAGACAGATGATAAGGAAGGAGGAGGGCATGGAGGTGTCACGAAGGTGGTTGTTTATGTCCCAGGCAGGTAACTGAAAGGCGTGCAGAGGCCCGTGGGCTTGCAGAGGCCGCCAGCCTCTGTGGCCTTGGGCGAATGCGGGCTCTGGACTGGCAGCTCTTCTTTAAGAGGCTGGACATTTTCATATGAAACTTCCTGATTTTTTTAAGGATTTTTTTTTTTGCAGGGGGAGACAATGCGTGTATAAGCGGGGGGGGGGCAGGGAGAGGAGGAGAGAGAATCCCAAGCAGGTCCTGCACTGTCAGTGGGGGCTCGAACTCATGAACCATGAGATCATGACCTGAACGGAAACAGAGTTGGATGCTTAACTCACTAAGCCACCCAGGTGCCCCTGAAACTTCCGGATTTTTAAATGTCAGCAATTGACTGAACACAGTGTAGTGACTGAGAGTAAAAGGAGTGTGAGTGTGTGTGTACGTGTGTGTACGTGTGTGTGTGTGTGTGTGTGTGTGTGTGTGTGTGTGTGTTCTCCCTAGGACGGGTTGTGGGAGAAACTCTGAGGAGGTGATATTTAAGTATTAGAAGGTGGTGGTGGTGGGGAGAAAAGAGCACATGCCAAGGATCCAGGCGGGGAAAACCTTGTCGTGTTTGAGGAATCAAAGGAAAGCCAGTGCCTGGAACCTCACGACCGAAGGACAATGGCTCCCAATGAGACTGAGAGCCAGAGGCGGGCAGAGCCGGGCCACCCGGGGTCTTGCGGGCAGTGATGTGGCGTTGGGGTTTTATTCCCAGTTCGCTGAAAGGCTGTCTCCGAATAATCAGAGATGACTTTAAGGTCTGTGGCATCATCCAGATTCTAGATTCTAGACTTAGAGGTAGGAGGAAACGCAGAGCAGTTTTTGGGAGGAAGATGGTGAGAGCAGAGTAGTTCCTGAGGTAGGCAAGCACCTCGTGTAAGTGGGCTACGCAGCGAGGCGCACAGCACGGGGGGCCTTGAAGGCCTTGGACGTGACGTTCGAGCAGGAGGTTGGTGCCACGGTGTGGAGATCATTGAACCAAGACCCTTTGTCCTTTCTGGATTTTATCTTGTGGGCCAGCACGCCCCAAACGTGCCTAAGGTAAGAACCATCTTGGGGGTTTATTAAAAATGCAGATTCCTAAGGCTCCTGTTCTGCAAGACCGCTTCTGATGGTCTGGAACTGGACCAGGGACCCTGTCGCTTTAACTACCACCTGTGGGATTCTCACCCTCCAATAAGTTTGGGAAGTGCTGATGGAGACACTGGGCGTCATTGGGTGTTTCTGATCTGGGAGTCAGAAGCTGGCGCTTTTTTGTTTTGTTTTAAAGATTTTATTTTTAGGGGCGCCTGGGTGGCTCAGTCAGTTGAGCGACCATCTTCGACTCAGGTCATGATCTCGTGGTCCGTGGGTTCGAGCCCCACATTGGGCTCTGTGCTGACAGCTCGGAGCCTGGAGCCTGTCTTTGGATTCTGTGTCTCCCTCTCTCTCTGCCCCTCCCCCACTTGCACTCTGTTTCTCTTGCTCTCAAACTAAATAAAACATTTAAAAAAATTTTAAAAATATTTTATTTTTAAGTAACCTCCATGCCCAGAACGGGGCTCGATTTTACAACCCTGAGATCAAGAGTCACACGCTCCACCGACTGAGCCAGCCAGGCGCCCCCAGAGGCTGGGGTTTTGAGACATGGGGGAAGGCAGGCCAGTGAAGGCGCCCTTGCATCTGTCAGGACACAAGCCTGCGAAGGTCTGGACGTGGGCCGTGAAGGGGGCTGTGCCCATATCCCAGGGCTGCTGTGACCAAGTACCACCAACGAGGGGCTTCCCCCGACAGACGTCTGTGCTCGCACCGCTCTGGGCTCCACAAGTGCAAAACCACAGTGCTCCCGGGGCTGGTTCCTTCTGGAAGCTGCGATGGAGAATGTTCCAGGCCTACCTCCTTAG
>NC_043711.1:95826326-95862223 GCF_006229205.1 Suricata suricatta | reverse complement strand
GCCTCTGGGCTGGCGGAGCGGAGCTGGGACAGGGGACCGCACCTCTCCGAGTCCCGAGCCCCCGTCTCTACGAGGGGGTCCTGAGTAGCCACCTCAGGGGTTGTACC
Source organism: Suricata suricatta (assembly GCF_006229205.1). Lineage (NCBI taxonomy): Eukaryota > Metazoa > Chordata > Mammalia > Carnivora > Herpestidae > Suricata > Suricata suricatta. The sequence goes on along the minus strand of NC_043711.1, from coordinate 95,862,116 downwards.
CAGAATTCCACCAGCTCACAAATGTGTCACGTAACACTGTTCCTGGCCCGTGGCAAGCGCTGAATATTGCGCTTTGGTCTGTGATCAGTGAGAGAGCCCCGAGCTAGTGTGCAGTGAAGCTCACGCCATGTGTGTGCTCACACATCCTCATATTTACTCCTCGCACTAACTCGGCTCCTGTGATCATTCCATCTGCTCACGGGGAGACCGAGGCGAGCTGTGGAGGGTGATGGTCTCTCTAAAGATGTGCACCCAGAGGAAGGGAGTAGGACTGGGGGCCATTTTGACTCTGCTTTCTAGAGCATGACTTTACAGGGACACTTAGGAAGAGCAGATGTCATTTTTCTAGTTTCAGGTCTCTCAAGAGAGGAGGATAAAGATCCGTTTGTTTCTGGAGAGTGCCTGTGGGAAGTTTCAAAAGGAGCCAAGGTGTGCCCAGCAGCCTCTGGACCAGGGAGATTTTGCCCATGTTCTGAGGCAAAGACCTCAGGCCAAAGTGCTCACCCTCACGGGGACGCCTGTGCCCAGGGTGGAGCCCTGCCCACTCAGTTTCTTCACCTTGAGGTAAATGCTCTAGAAGTTTCCTCTTAAACAGCAGTGCTTAAAGTAAGGGCTTTGTGCATGTGGCTTGTGTGTCCTGTCGCTTGTTCAGGCTGGTGAGAAGGTGCATCTTGGGCTGCTGACTTCGTCTGACTTTATAATCACGAGCAGTGAGTGTTCCTTTTATTTGTGCGTGGCCGTCCCCTGACTTTTCCCTGGTGGGTCATTTCTGTGACTTGGAGGAAAAGGTCTTCCAGCTCCATCTTTAAAGTCAGGAGAGTGAGGGGTGCCTGGGTGGCTCAGTCGGTTGAGTGTCCAACTTCAGCTCTGGTCATGATCTCACAGTGCATGAGTTTGAGCCCCGCATCGGGCTCTGTGCTGAAAGCTCAGAGCCTGGAGCCTGCTTTAGATTCTGTGTCTCCTTTTTCTCTGCCCTTCCCCTGCTCTCTCTCTCTCTCTCTCATTCTCTCTCAAAAATAAATAAACATTAAAAAAATTAAAGTCAAGAGAGTGAGCATTTAGTGATGCTCCTATCGAGTCTGGCCATGACCTCAAAGTCCTGAGCCCTCACCCTCTGCATGGTCCTAACTGAGAAACCGCGATTCTGGGTGTTTTCTTCCCTGTGCCTCACTCTTGCTCATTCACACACTCATTCAGTTAGCGGTTTGCTCGTTCAGGTGCCAAACCCGGAGTGCCCGTGACAGCATGTGGACAGCTCTCTCCTCTCCAGCAGCCCGGTGCTCTCAGAGATATAGCCAAAGGACCAGCTTAAAAAACTTGTTTTTCATGTTTCTTTCTTTATTTTGAGGAGGGGAGAGGGGCAGAGAGAGAGAATCCCGAGCAGGCTCCTCGGGGCTTGAACTCACGAACCGTGAGCTCGTGACCTGAACCAAAATCAAGACTCGGATGCTTAACTGACTGAGCCACCCAGGCGCCCCAGAAGGACCGGGCTTTAAAGAATTTTCCAATCACTGCACATACTTTTGTAAAATATAATGAAAAGGAATTGCCAGAAAAGGAATGAACAAAGACCTATAAATGCAAGCCCCAGTTTTTTAGTTAAGGTTTAGAGGAGGCCACGTTTTGAGGAGCGTTGTGCTTGAGCCCGTGAGTACAATCCAGTCCACGATGTGTCCTCACAGATAGGAACATAAATAGGTTTGTAGGAATCCAAAGGATGCACTCCTGTGTCTAGCAGAAATAGCCTTGAAAATCAGTCTGGAAACCCTCCCCCTCCCCCTCACCAAACAGCCCACCCCTCAGGCTGGCGGGCGCAGCGGACGCACCAAGCACGAGGCCTCCTGCATCCAAGCAACACGGCAAATCATCACCATCGGTTACTCTGGTAGTTCAAGAACTTGAACTGCTTAGATGAGTCCACAGAGATGAAAATATTTTAAAATAATTTTTATTATAAATTAAATATTCTGTCGGTGAAAAATAAGTTTCCCCCTGTCCTCCTTCTAGATCTTTTGTAATACAGGCAGCAATGTGCACGTACCATATTTTCTCAGACACGTCTTTCTTGTTTCGCTCATGAATATATCACGGGGATATGTCCACTTTATTACTTCCGTTCCTTCTTCCTTTTTTCCAGGCTGCGCTGCTTTAAGGCATAGGTATGCAGTAACTTATCTTGTGATGGTGGATACTTAAATCATCAGTACTCGGTGTTTCAGTCAACATCCTAGGCGACTGTCTTGTGCACTTCTGTGTGCACTTCTTAGACACGTTCCAAGAAATCTGTGTGCACTTCTTAGACACGTTCCAGAAATACGTTTAAATGCGTACATATTGCCAAAGTTGTCTTCCTGAGGGATGGTGCCAGTCATCATCAGGTTTTAAAGGTGGAAAGTGCGCTGTTGAACTTAACTCCTTCCTTTTGCTGATCAGCAGGTGGAACGGGGGAAGAACTTGCTGGAAATGACATGTGAGTTCAAGACACAGCCAAGAACATGGCTTCCTGACTCTCTGTCCAGTGAGGCCCCCAGGTTTTTATCAACCACTAACAGTGCTATCGTGTTTTTCCCTTGCCTGGTCTGGTGCCCTGCCCAGAACCAGGAGCAGAGGCTTTGAATAAGCATCTTGGTGTCAGAGTCGAACCTCGGTCCTTAAGATGGTGTCCTAAGTCTCTTAAGAAAGGGACTGTGCCTTGGGTGCCTTGGCAGCCCCTTTGGGAGGAACATCTGGTCTCATCTGACCAAGTCATTCTTGTCACCGCCAGGGACAGCTCAGTCCAGGGAGTGAAGCCCAGAACTTGGCCTCCAAGCCTAGCTCGGCTCCGCCTGGGGTTGGGGGCATGGTGCTCAGCCTCTCTGTGCCTCGGTTTCCCCACCTTGGAAACAGGAGTCTCTCGCGGAGTGACGGTGAAAGTAAGGCGGTAACTGTATGGGAAAGGCAGGGGAGTCTGATCTCCTTCTCCCGTGGAGCTCACGGACCAGGATGTGCAGCTGAGACGCCCATCAGAGGGCAGTCTGAGCTGGAGGTGTGTGTTTCTTCCGCCCGGAGGAGCGTTCGTGGGACGCTCGGGTGCTAATTTGTTCCCACAGTTGAGATTTAATTGAGCTCAGAGTCATTTGTACTGAACGCTGGTGAGCTGCCCTGCAGAGGTGATTTAAGGACGAGAAGTGGCCACATCCCCAAATTCCTCGGACACTCCCTTCGCTCTCCTTTCTCTCGGAATTCTCCGTCTCCTAAGTATTATCATCTGTCTTCCTTCTTCTATCTTTGGCGCGCTCCGTTTCCGCTCACAGCTCACTACCTCTCTGGCCATCCGGGGCTCTGTCTCCCCATCACTCCCACCTCCTCGTTCAGGAGGATGAGCAGCTAGTAGTGTAACCAGTAGTGTAACTGGTAGTGTTAGTAGTAGTGTAAGGGAGCAGCAGCGCGCCCAGGGCAGGCCCGCAGGACCGTGCGCCAGCACTAAGCACCGCACCCAGGCAGGTCTGGGACGGTCCAGGCTGAGGGCTGCAGGGCCGGAGTGATCGGACCTGCTCCTCTGGAGCCCTGGGCCGCAGACCCCCCTTCACACTGCACCAGGGCTCGCCCACCGCCCCTCTGCCTTCCGTTCCCACAGTCATGGCGGCCACTTAGGGAGCGTTGACTGTGAAACCAAGGCCTCCATAGGCCTGATGGCACTTCCTTCTGAGGAGGTGGACAGGTGCCGTTAGAGTCTCCCCGTTTGTGGGCCAGGAAAACGAGAGCCTGCTGAGGGTAGGGATCTGCTTCTGGCCTCACAGCCAGGAAATGGTGGCACAGATCTGAAGCCCTGTGGGTCTTCACTCTTTTCCCAAACAGGGGCCCTCGTCCAGCCCAGGGGTGCACGAAGAGGCTCCTGTGAAATGTCAAAAACGCCCATGGCATCTGTCTCAATTTCTAAAAAGGGGAGGAATGATTGTGAAGTTTCCCTGAAAAAGCGAGTCAGCGTGGGAGCGTGGGCCTGCCCGGTCGGCCCGGAAGTAATGAGGACGCGCAGGGCCCGGCCGCTTGCCGCGTTCCCGGGCCCCTTGGGCCCCAGCACCGTGTGGTTGCGCGGTGTTTAACGGTTTTCACCCTCACACCTATTTTGTCTCATTTCCACCGTAGCAGAACCCTGCCGTGGTCGTCTGGCTAGTTAACGAGGGGCCCGGGTCACTGAGAAACCAACATTAAGAAAGAGATGGCAACAATTCTCTACCCACCCATACTCTGTCAGCGGAGTAGTGCTTACAAATAAAAGTCGGAAATGATCTCTTCTCACCTCTTAAGAGACACAAAAATTGAGAAAATAAATGTGCAAAAGCACCAAAGGCAAGGATTCCAAGAGAAGGAAGACTCGTAAGAGGTGGCCGTGAGGACAAGGGTCCGTTTGCTAGAAAACAGGCTCCCCGAAGCCAGGGATTGTGTCTACTTTTACTGGTGGGCAACCGGTTCTGGCACATCCGGAGACTCTCAGGAAATGCTTGTTGAGTGAATGAATGTGGATGATGTGGTTGGACCCATAATGTGAATTTCTGGACTCGTCCCTCTTGGAAGAACTAAGCGGTGACCAAGACTTTCTGCCTGTTGTGGTCTGCGGCCCTCTCTGGCCCTCAGCTCTCTGTCCTTCCTCTCGTTGTGCCGTGGCTGGGGAAGGAGGTCGGGACGCGTGGAATGCAGGACCCAGGGTCCCACGGTGTAAGGTTCGGATTCCGCGTCTGCAGACTGGCCCCTATTTCTAAATGCTGAGACCCCCAGGGCTCCGTCCTTGGACTTCTCCTCCAGACTCCTTCCCCAGGTTAGTCACGGCGTTCAACACCACCCACGCGCTGATGGCCTTCGTGCTGCTATCCCCTGATCTGTCCCTTGACCCCATATATGTATTTACTTGCCTGCTTGGCCCCTTCATTATCTCTATCTACTAGGCATCTAGAACTTCATGCCGTCCAGACTGAACTCCTGATCTTCCCACACACCTTCTCATCAAGCCTTGTCCATCTGTGCAATTGTAGCTCCCGGGTGACGAGTGCTGGAATCATCCTTGACCCCTCTGCCTCTCTCACGCCCACAGCCCATCCTACTGGCCTGACCCCAAAATCCCTCCAAATCCGACTGCTTCTCACCACTTTCCTGTCTTCTCCCCTGGCCCAAGTCACCACCATCTCTTGCCTGGACTATTGCAGTAGCCTCTTCCCTGGTCTCTCTGTTTCTTCGCTTGCCCCTCTGTAGTCTATTCTGAACGCCAAGCCAGGAAGCTCCCAGTAAAACCTAAGATCATGTCCCTCGGCCAGTTGAAGCCCTCTGAACGCTTCTTATCTCACTTAGATTCAATGAAAACTCTGGAAAGCCTCTGAGAGCCTCTGTCTTCCCTCCTTTCCCTAACCTTATCTACCCCCGCCCTGTCCCGCGTTCAGGGCCTCCGAGGTTCCCTCTGCCACTCCCCCCTTCTTCCAGCTCTGCTTCCAGCAAGAAAGGATCAGATAGATTCTGGACAGATCTACCGGCTTTGTTTATTACTTGCCTCCCCTGTGCCAGACAGCGTGAGCTCCATGTAGGCGCACACTTTGCTTTCCCTACTTTATTTCCAGAATCTGGAACAGTTCTGGCCCAGAGTCAGTGCTCATGAGTAAATGAGGGTGATCAATCAAACTCTAGGTACAGCTGACCCTTGAACAATGTGGCAGCTGGGGGCACTGGCCTTGTGCAGTTGGAAATCCTTGTATAGCTTTTGTCTCTCAAAAACTTAACTACTAATAACCTACTGTCAGCTGGAAAGCCTTACCAACAACATAAACATTCGTGAATACCTATCTCTGCGTGTTACACGTATCATATACTGTGTTGTAATGATGAAGTCAGCTGGAGAAAAGAGAATGTGATTAAGAAAATCATAAAGAATGGGGCACCTGGACGGCTCAGTCCGTTAAGCCTCCGACTTCGGCTCAGGGCATGAGCTCACGTTCGTGGGTTTGAGCCACGCTGACAGCTCAGAGCCTGGAGCCTGCTTTGGATTCTGTGTCTCCCTCTCTCTCTGCCCCTCCCCCTCTCATGCTCTGTCTCTCTCTGTATCAAAAATAAACAAACAAACAAATAAAATCATAAAGAAGAGGGGCGCCTGGGTGGATCAGTTGGGTAAGCATCCCAGTCTCAATTTTGGCTCAGGTCATGATCTCATGGTTCGTGGGATTGAGCCCCATGTCCGGCGCTGCGCTGATAGTGCGGAGTCTGCGTGGGATTCTCTCTCTCTCTCTCTCTCTCTCTCTCTCTCTCTCTCTCAAAATAAACAAATAAACATTATTAAAAAGAGAAAGAAAATCCCAAGGAAGAGAAATGCACTTGCAGCTCTGTGCTGTATTTATTGGAACAAGCGGACCCAGGCGTGTTACTGAAGGGCCAAATGTAGTTCTCAGAGCCGACAACGTACTCACCCCGGGGGTGGGGGGGGGTGATGGGCGAGCCACCACAACGTCACGGGGCGCGGTGTCACCAAAACACAAAAGACGTGTGACACAGTGAAGGTCTGACCGAGGTGCAGACCAACTCTGCAGAGACCACTGCCACCTCTGAGACGGAGGGAAGAGCGGGCGGTGGTGCAGATTTGAGCCTTACCTGGACCGGGAAGCAGGAGGCAAGCAGGTCAGGTGCCCGCACGCTGCTCAGCTCATCCCCAGACCGCCGATTAGATCTTCACACAACGCCCGCTGGCTGCCCTTCCTGTCACCATTTTAAGATGAAGAAACCGATGTCTGTGTGAGTTAAGTAACTTGCCCATAATCGCTCAATTAACCGTCTCTCCTGGACATTCTGTTTCACCAGGTTCAGGAGGAGGCCCTTAAACCTGTTTTTATTTTTAAGATTTAAGGAATCTCTACACCCAATGTGTACACTCTCCTGAAGGAGCCAGCCAGGAACCCCAAACCTGCCTTTTTATTTTTATTAAAAAAATTTTTTTTTACATTTATTTTTGAGAGACAGAGAGTGAACAGGGGAGGGGCAGAGAGAGAGGGAGACACAGAATCTGAAGCAGCTCCAGGCTCTGAGCTGTCAGCACAGAGCCCGATGCGGGGCTCGAACCCACGAACTGTGAACTCATGACCTGAGCCGAAGCCAGACGCTCAACCGACTGAGCCCCCCAGGCGCCCCTAAACCTGTCTTTTTAAAGAGGACCAGTGGCCGTTTGTGCCCTGAGGCGCATCGGGAGACACCGAACTTTCCTGAAAAGCGCAGACTAACTTCGGAAGGCAACTGTGCTGCTGTTCCCCCCCTTGTCCACTGCAGCCCCCCACCCCCGAGTCCTAGGGTCACTCCTGCCCCACAGACGGGCCCCCTTTGGGTGTTCCCGGGGTGTGTAAACGTTCAGATGGAAAGCACATTGATTTTCCTTCCCTTCAGACGTCCTGGCTGCCTCCGACCAGGTTGGCCCGCACCGGTTCTTAGGTTTTGATAACCGTGTCTTCTATCTCTGTCACCTCCCTCCCGCCCCACAGCTTTCCCTTTGAAAATATTGCGAGACTTTTCCCGTGGCTGTTAAACCATAAGGGGAAGATTCAAGTACCTTGTGAAAAGCTGCATTACATAAAAGACAAGACTGGATCTCAACACCTGGAATCCAAAAACGGAACTTCAACAAATACGTATCTGTTTTTGGCACCTACTGTTTAGAGCAAGGTTGGGGAGTTTAAGAACACGAGTTGGTCCATTGATAGTGGTCACGGGCTATGGTTTCTCTGAGGCTTAAACACACACGCCGCACCCCCTGCAAGCAGGTGCCTGGGGTCCCCGGGCACCTCCCGGGCTGCGGCGGGTTCCATTTTCCAAAGGACGACCAGAACCTCCCCCTTAAGGAGACTTGTTATCAGAAGATTTTAGGGACTGGAATCTGTAATACAAAACAGACGCACAAAGGCGACCAAGTTTTATGGCTCCAGAAGAGAAAGAATGACTTTATTGCCTGTAAAATAAAGTCCGCATGCTACACGTTGGCTTGAACCCCCCTTAGGCGACGTTTTTTCCCCCCAAACAGACCTGAGATGAAAAGCCCCCTCGTAGCTGTGGGATTTGAGGGGTTAAGTCAACTCTCTGAACCTCAGTCTCCTGGGAGGAGGCAAGTTGGGAGACAAGGCTCTACTGCGCCCCGGGTAGCTGTTATCATGTTAGGTAGAATTAGGACTCAGTCACTGTCTTTATTAGGAAATTAAGTATGGTTTAAGGAGATGCCCTGGGCTGTCAGGGTGACACGGAGCAGACTCGCGATAATAGAGTTTTGTGTCTGCCTGACGGGATGAGGGACGCCCGGAGCGCTGGTAAGACATTATCTCTGAGCGTGTCTGGGAGAGAGGGGCACGTGACTCAGGCTGAGCGAAGGAGCTTGCCCCCGCCGGGGCAGGTGGGCACCGCTCCATCTGAACAGTGAGGCAAAGGAAGGGGACATGTGCTCTCTGCCTGGGGCTCCCGCCTTCTCCTGTCCTCAGACACCGGCTCCCCGGGTTCTCAGGCCTCAGACTCTTGGCACCCCCCTCAATTCTCAGGCCTTTGGACTTATCCTGAATCACACCCCTGGCTTTCCTGGTTCTCCAGCTCACAGAGGGCAGACTGTGGGACTTCTGGGCCCCCGTCATCTCATGAGTCAATTCCTATAATAAGTCTCTTCGTATAGAGATCCTTATATTTCCTGTTGCTTCTGCTTTTCGAGAGGACCCTAATAATTTTTGTCTCCCTTCCTACTTAGCCAAATGGAACCACATTAAACCTTTGCTCATTGGCTCCCTTCTTCCCAGCGGACTCCTTGAATCTCTGTATGGCCCCAAATCAACCCTACAACACTCTGTTCAGATGCTGCCTCTTCCAGAACATCTTCCAAGATGCCACCTTTAAAAGCCGTTTCTCCCAGAGTGCCTGTCTCCGCCAGCCTGCTCCAGCCCGAGGCCGGGCACTGCTCTGCACACTTGTTCTCCCTTGCCCTTCGAGACCATGCACCGCACCCATCTCCAGGTCACTCTTCACAGACAGCTTTCTAAAATGCAAACCCTTAAAAAACATTAAAAAAAAAGCGGCGCCTGGGCGGCTCAGTCAGTTGAGCGTCCGGCTTTGGCTCAGGTCATGATCTCACGGTTCATGGGTTCGAGCCCCGCATCGGGCTCTGTGCTGACAGCTAGCTCAGAGCCTGGAGCCTGCTTCAGATTCTGTGTCTCCCTCTCTCTCTGACCCTCCCCTGCTCACGCTGTCTCTCTCTCTCAAAAATAAATAAAAAACATTAAAAAAATGCAAACCCATGTTGCCACACTGGAGCCCCAAACCTCCCACGGCTCCTGTCAGTCTGAGGCTGAAGCCAGAAACTCCTCAGCGTGTGGGCCACGACGCCCTGAACGGTGGGGCCACATCTGTCTCTTCAGCTTCATCTTTTTGTTTGCCTGAAATATAATCCAAATGCAATAAAATTCACCTTTCTAATGAATACAGTTTAGGGGGCGCCTGGCTGGCTCAGTTGGTAGAGCATGCGATCCTTGATCTGGGGGGTGTGAGTTTGACCCCCACATTGGGTGTAGAGATTATTTAAAAATAAAATCTTTTTTTTAATTAAAAATTTTTTTCACATTTATTTATTTTTGAGAGACAGAGTGAGACAGAGTGCAAGCAGGGGAGGGGCCGAGAGAGAAGGACACATAGAATCCGAAGCAGGCTCCAGGCTCTGAGCTGTCAGCACAGGGCTCGAACCCACAAACTATGAGATCATGGCCCGAGCCAAAGTCAGATGCTCAACCAACTGAGCCATCCAGGAGCCCCTACCTAAAAATAAAATCTTAAAAAAAGTATGTACAATTTAGTGGTTTTTAATATACACACAGTCATGCAGCTCTCACCAGAATTAATTCCAGAATGTTATCACCCCGGAAAGAAACCCACGCCTCTTACCAGTCACTCTGCATCTCCCCCGCACCTGTGCCAAATCCAGGCAACCGAGAGTCTGCTTTCTGTCTCCACAAACTGTTCCTGTTCTGGACATTGCATATAAATGGAATCAAGTAGCATGTGGCCTTTTGTGTCTAGAGTCTTTCACTCAGCATCATATTTTCAGGATTCATCCACGCTGTCCTGTGTCAGACTCTGCTCCTTTTTCATGGCTGAGTAATATTTCACCGTGTGGACAGCGGCAGGTGCTCACCCGTCACCAGCCAATGGACGACAGCCTGCTCACTTCTCTGTTTTGGCTCTGACAATCACACGGCTGTGCTCATTTGCGTTCACGCATCTGTGTGAACGTGTGTGTTCCTCTTCCTGGGGGTGCACCTTGGCAGGGGGAGTGTTGGTTCAGCTGATACACTAAGTTTAACCTCTGTGGAACTGTCAGACTGTCGTCCATGGCAACTGTTTCGCATCCCCGCCAGCACTGGACTGGGGATCCTGATTCCCCACCTCCTCCTCTGGCCTCATCTCGTGTCACACCATCCTGCTCTCTGGGCGCGAACCCCACACCTTCTGTTAGTTCTCAGGCTGGCCTGCCTCCGTGTCCCCTGGCAGAAGGAGGGTCTTGAAGATGCCTGTGCCTGTTTGTCAACCTGAGATATAATTTCTCAGTGATATGACCTACCTCGCTGCACAAGGGGAATTCTCAGGCTGTGACATAAAGGCGAGTGAGGAGAGAGGAAGGTCTAATAAAACCATCTGTGCTGTAAGGCTAGGCATCCTGGTGAAGTCTCCGGGCACCTGAGCTCATAGGTAGGTACTGTGTGATGGTGACAGCTGCAGGTACAGGTGGATCTAGGTGCGGGGCGCCTGTTGCCCACGTGCCGCCAGCATGCTGAGTTTGAACTGTTGCCACAGCTCTTCCTGCAAAATCGTGACCGACGAATTCCCAAGCAAAGTCAAGTTCAGCCGTCTCAATTTACATAGTGAAGACATTCCAGGTAAGTTCCGTACCCATAAAAACTGCGTAAAAACCACTGTTTGTTTGGGGCACCTGGGTGGCTCAGTCAGTTGAACATCCGGCTCTTGACTTTGGTTCAAGTCATGATCTCATGGTTCCCAGGTTCAAGCCCCATGTCGGGCTCTGGGCTGACGGCACAGAGCCTGCTTGGGATCCTCTCTCTCCTCTTCCCTGCTTGTGCTCACTCTCTCTTTAAAAATAAATAAATAAACTTAAAAAATAATAAAACACAACGCACTCTGTGTTTGTATGTAAAGAGTTGGGCTCCAGGATTACCTTGCTCATGCAGCACACCTCCCGGGCCCCCTCTCCCCGGGTGACCTCTCTTTCCAGGCACCCCATGCTGCCTCCCGGCACTGGACACCGTTGGCACCGTACTTCACATTTTCTTTCTGTTAAGGTCCACGCCCCCCACTAGACAGGGACCCCCCAGGGTCTGGGTTTGTGGCCTTCTCATCTGTGTGTTCCCAGCCCCAAATGTAGCCCCTGGTACTCAGACATTTCCTGAACGAATTCCTGTCTAATGGCGTCCTTGTCCACTTGCTCTGTCGTGCCGGACCTTCTGCTGTGCCAAACTTAACTGTGTCACCAGGGCCAACGATGGCTCCTTTTGCGTATGGAAAACAATGACCGAATATCTACTAAGCAGACAGAAGCGAAACTACCACTGGGCTACCAGTGTCCTCGTAAATGAGCTAAGGACACACTATGACACACGCTTCCACAAATCTTCCAGAGGCTGCTGTGCGGAGACATGGCCGTGCGGGCAAACACTTTACGGCTGTGGTTTCAGCAGGGAGCCCCGTTTACCTGCATTGACAATGATTTCCGGTCTAGCTGCTGCGTCACAAACTACCTTGAAACTCAGTAGCGTAAAGCAACGAGGTGGTGGTTTCCCCCTGTGCCGGGGGGCGGCGGTCTGGACATGTGTGCCGCTGGCCTTGCTGGGCTCCTCGTGGGGCTTCGGTCATCTGACCCCTCGACGGGGCCGGAGGGTCTGAGGCGGCCTCACCCACACGCCCAGCAGCGGTCTGCCAGCCGAGGTCCTGTGGGTCCCTTCCGCGTGGCCGTCTGCCGTCCAGGAGGCTAGCCCAGGCCTCTTGGCTCGTTGTCGTCCCGAAATTCCAAGCAAGTGAAAGCAAAGGCAGAAAGCACAGGGTGGAGGCCTTGTTGTGAAGGACCGTCGCCTCCACCTCGTTCTGTCAAAGCAAGTCCTGGTACCACCCAGATTCGGGAGGGTGGAGACACGGGCTTCTAGGCGGAGGGGCACCAGCACCCTGCAAAGGGCAGTGTGCCCAGGGGGGCACGCTCACCAGGGGCCCTGACTGTCATGACCCACTGCGGCCACCTCCCTGGAGAACTCTCTTCTTGTTCCTAGCTCTGGGACCCGGAGGGGGGCGTTGGCTTTCTTATCGAGGGAGGTCCTCTGGGACCTGGGTGTCCCCTTCGGCCTTGGCCTCTCCTTCCCTGGCCCTGGAGGTGGAGGTCCAGAAGGTAGAGGAGATGAGGCTGAGGGACGTGTTCTTTTCCAGATGTTGTGTGCTTTCATTAGGGGCGCAGGGCCTTGCCTTGGCTTCGGTTAAGTCCGGGTATGTTTTATTTTCTTGCCGTCTGCCCTCTCTTCCAACTCAACTGCAATAAAAAGTTGAGGCAGTGGAGCATTCTGGCTCGTGGTTCTGCAGCTCTTGCTACAAAAGTGCCCACAGGGTGAGAAGCCTGATTCCGGGGTGAGACTCGAGTGTGAGTCCCGGCTCCGTCCCCTTGCTGCGGGACCTCGGGAAGGGGCTTCACCTTCCTGTGCCCCAGTTTCCTCCTCCCTGACGCCCAGGCCGGGGCCGTGGTGAGGACGGAGTGAGGCGGTCAGTGCGGCCCGCGGGGCGGTGGGAGAGCTCCGGATCGGGGCGCCTGCACACAGGTCCACCGGTCCACACCTTCTGCCACGGACGGGCTGTGTCGGGGGTGTGGGGAGGCAGAGGGAGGCAGAAGCTTAACGAAAAAAGCCATTTACACACTCAGTACGTGCACGAAAGAGTAAAGCCAACATGTGTGCGCCTCCTGCTCGTTACTGCGCCTCGTTTTCGCCCTGTTACGAGGTATTTGTGCTTTCGGTATAAATTATAAATCTAAACACATGCAGGGTTGGTTTTTTTCCCCAAAGCAGATTCCAGCCAGCACGAAACCAGCCAACCCAAATAAATTGTGCACTTAAGTCCATTGTTTCCAGCAACATGTAAACGGTTGGGTTGTGGGGGTTTGCTTTGAAGAGGGCGCCCCATTAGTGCGCTAGCATCAGGGTTCAATTTAGGCTGTGCATACTTGCAGAGTTTACTAGAAGTTGGTGGCACGGAAAGACACGCATGGTCGGGGAGGGGGGCAGGGGGCTCTTGTCAAAGGGTACGGGATGCGTTTCGGCGTGTTTGTCACAAAAGCACAAAATAAAGCACCAGCCCTGAACTCAAGGAGCCTCGCAGATTCCTCAGCTGGAGGAGTCATTCTGGGAATGCAAAGCTCGCCGTCAGTGTTATGTTTGTAAGGAAATGACAGTCACCAAGTGGAGAATGTCAGGTCCTCTGAGGAACCCTGGGGGCCCTCACGTGCAGGCCACTATTTACTTAACTGGAGTTGGTTCTGAAAATATTTGACTCTGGAGGGTCCCAAAGGGAGTGTGCAGGGTGTCTGGGGTTTTCTTTCAGGTCAGGACTCTGCCTTTGCTAATCCCCTCAGCTGATAAAGCTCCAGGCTTGAGGGCAAATTCATTCCTCTGCTGAACCCAGGTTTATGGCCCCGGCAGAGGCCAGAGCAGGAACCTGTCATTCTAAAGGCTCCCCCCGAACAGAGCCCTCCTCTATCTGATGAGCTGGTAGTTTGTCGCTGGGGAGCAGAGGTGCCTGGAGGGAAGCTCTGGGTCAAGAGGAGCATGGGGACCAAGCCTGGGAATGATGGATCTGGATATTTATCTCCAGGAAGAATCTCACAACCTGACTTTCTCATCAGCGCTAAAGGCTGCCAGGGCTGACCGAGGAGGGGGCTCTGCTGTCACTATCAGGGAAGTGATGGGTTTTGCCAGGCAGGACGAGTTTGGGGGTCTGTTCTTTCTGTTAAGTTCACCTCCCACCTCCCCGGAGGGAGGTGCATTCGCCACTCCAGGCTTTGTCCCTGCCGTCTTGCATTAATGGCAGTCACGAGTCCAAAAAGGCTCAGATAGGAGTGAGGCCACCCGGCCCCAGTCTGGCTTCTTCGCGAGAACCGGAGAAATGGCTGAATTCAGCCCTCAGTTACTGAGGCCCTATGACGCCCTGGGCACCAAGTATGTACGCGCCACAGAGCTGTCCTGATCAGGACGGACCAGGTGGCGGAGGATGAGAAGACAGGCAGTCTTGTGGGAAGACACGACGACCACGACCACCATGGCGGATATTTAACAGGAGCCAGGCAGGGTCTACACACTTCACGTGTCATGCCTTGTGCTTCCCAAGTGTAACACGCTGGGACCCTGGTAAAATGCAGGATCTGGCTTGGGAGGTCTGGGGTGGGATGTGGGACCCTAGTGCCAAGCTCCGGTCTTCTGGTCCCTAAACTGCACGTTAAGCAGGAAAGTAGTATTTCATCTAATCCTCACAACAACCCACTGAGGCACTGTCGTTGCTCCCATTTTACAGATGAGGAAGGAGAAGCCTGGGGAGGTCAAGTGGCTCGCCCAAGGTCATGCATCCAGCTGGGAACAGAGGAGCCACGACTGGACCCCAGGGCCCGCGTGCTCACACAGCACGGCCGAGGTAAGGCAGTGAGGACGGCCGGGAGGGGCCCTGCACCCAGGGTGGGGGCTCAGAGAAAGCTTGTGGAGACCCTGCCTCTTGGCTGGGTGCCAGCAGGTTAGGGATAAGAGATGAGAGCCAAGGAGGGCGGTGAGACCGGCTGGAGAGGGGAGAGGGCTAGGAGCTAGCTCTCTGTGGTGTGTTTTGTGTATTCAGGCACGAGGCACAGCCCTGAGGGCCCGAGAAGGAAGGTTCTCTGGAAAGGTAACCTTTCTGTTTACTCATCCTTCCCAGTGACACACGTCCTGGGGGCATCCCCTTCATTCTCAAAGGCCTCTCCCGCCCAGCGCTCACCACCTGGGCTAAAATTAGCCCTTGGCACCATGGGTTTCTATTTACACATCTGTCTCCTGCTAGAATACTTCCTCCTTATTCATCTCTGTCCCCGAAATACTCAGCCTGGCATGTGGGACGGTCACACCTGAGAGGAGCACGGACAGCGGGGGAGAGAGTTTGAAGGCATTGGAAACGCTGTGCCGTTTGGAAGGTGTGTGCCCACGGGGCCTGGAGAGGGGGGTCTGGGACCGAGGGTCCCAGTTGTTGTGTAAATTAATTTACCTTTTCCCCTAACTTTTTAAGTTGATTCATTTATTTTGAGAGAGAGCATGAGTGGGGGAGGGGCAGGGAGAGAGACAGAGACATAGAAAGAGAGAGAGAGAATCCTAAGAGACGCCCCACTGTCAGCACAGAGCCTGATGCGCAGCTCGAACCCATGAACCATGAGGTTATGACCTGAGCCGAAATCAAGACTCAGACACTTAACCAACTGAGCCACCCAGGCGCCTCTCCCCTAACTTTTAATTGTGACAAATTTCAAACCTGCACAGTTGAGTGAAGAGGATCAAGCACTAGAACCCACGAACCACGAGATCACGACCCGAGCTGAAGTGACGCTTAACCGATCGAGCCACCCAGGTGTCCCCATATGTACATTAAATTTTTTTTAATGTTTATTTATTTTTGAGAGACAGAGCATGAGTGGGGGAGGGGCAGAGAGAGAGGGAGACATACACAGAATCTGAAACAGGCTCCAGGCTCTGAGCTGTCAGCACAAAGCCCGACGCAGGGCTCGAACCCAGGAATCATGAGATCACCGTGAGTGAGCTGAAGTTGGACACTCAACCGAGCCACCCAGGTGCACCCTTCCCCCCATATATACATTTTAAAAAACAGCATGGGGGATGGGCAGGTGCTTGACTTCAGCTCAGGTCATGATCTCACAGTTCGTGAGTTCGAGCCTCACATAAGGCTCACTGCTGACAGCTCGGAGCCTGGAGCCTGCTTCAGAATCTGTGTCTCCCTCTCTTTCTGCCCCTCTCCTGCTCACACTGTCTCTAAGAATAAACAAACATTAAAAAAAAACCCAGCATTGGCTTATTTTTATCTGGGCCCATTAAAAATACTTAGATACATTTTAAAATTTAGCACAGTGCTGGATTTATGACAAGGCTGCAGAGAAAGTACAGAGAACTCTTATGCACCCTGCACCCAGCTTCCGACCGTTTCCGGTAACGCTGACATGCTACGTGACCGTCGTATACCATTCACAAATAATGAACTGCTGTTAATACACTATGATTAACATGACTCCATGTCCTGTTAGGATTTTGTTGGTTCTCCCCTTATCTGGCGGATTCGCTTTTAAACTCTGAAAGAACGGACACAGTGAAGTGTCAGTGGAAAGCCATTACCACACGGCTCTAGCTGGGTATGCCCGGAGCTGGAGGCCTGCCTTCTCTGTTCAAAAGGGACATCAGTAGACATCGGAGACGTGGTCAAACCAGACGGGCATGAAGCTGAGGCTTCTGCACAAGGGCTTTCCCACTGTGAGACTCGGCACTGAGTCCCGCTGACTGTGCGTGTCCCCAAGTCGTGGGCAGCCCCACACACAGTCTTCTATGCCACCCACTCTGACAGCTGGAAACCCCATGTCTGAGGCCATGGGGCTTAAACCCGGGGCTTCCAGAGGACGGCGCCGAGGGGCTGGGTGACGCGTGCATGTCACTTGTGTTTTCTACAGTAACTCTGCTGGCTGAGCTCCCAAAGCCAGCAGGCGCGTGACAACTGTGCCCCCTGCATGGGACATGAGATCCGCTTGTCTGTCATGTCTGTGAGATGTGGCCCTGTGTGTCATCGGTGGTGAGGGGAGGGGACCATCTAAATTGATAACTGTCCTTTCTTTCCATAAGGTCTGGGCTTGTTCACATTCATCCCCGTCAGGTGCTTCAAAATGGGCTTTCATGTTTTAGAAGTTAGAGCAGGTGACATTCCTTCCCCAAACCAAGTCCACACTTTCCAGTACTTTCCTTTCTAAGATATATCTGCTGTCCCCATTTCCAGGAGACCTAAGTTCCCTGCAGACGCACTCAGACAGACCCCCTGCCCCTAAGGTGAGTCACTGCTGGCTCAGGGTTCCCCATCTAACTGGAGCTGATCACACTTGAGCATCTGCAGAATTGCTGGGTTCACTCACCTCTCCGCACGATTGTTTATTTCTCAGCTGACATACTGTAGCCTTCTTTGAGTTAGTCCAAGGGGGCGCCCGTTGGGTTGGGTGAAATTTTCTCCGCACGTGGGTGTGAAGGAGGAAGCTGCTTGGGACACAAGTAAGAGATGAGTCCGTTTTCATTTCCCAGAATGCACCTGTTACAGGTAAGAGCACCACCTTAAACCGTTCTGCCTCCCTTTTCCCCAGAGCTCACAACCCGGTTTGGTTTAAATCCTTTAAGACTATTTTCCAGGCTTGCTGGGTGTTCCGTAGTAGTTCATTCTTGGTGCGTGGACCCTGCGGGGGGAGCTACCCAATGAGGACTATCCCAAACACACCATTTTGACCCCCTTTTCACCGACTCAGAGGTCTGGGCGACTCACTTCGATCGATTCATGCAGACCGAGCTCATTCTTTGTACACCGCTGCCTGGTTAACCCACACTCTGACTCTTCCACATTGTATTTCATCAGGCCTTGTTTGACGGGTAGTTACATCCTTTTCAGTTGTTTCCATGATAAACCCTGCGTGCACACCTCCTTATGCACGTGCATAAGCTCTGTTCCGGGTGGCGGCTGTATGCTCATTTCTGGTTTTCAAAGGTCTTGCCAAATCCAAATTACTCTTCAGAGTGTGTTGCGGGGTGGGGGGGGGTGGCAGTTTCTCTTTGTTGGGGCTGTTTATTCCTGCCTCCTTGTCTGCAGTGGCTGCAGGGTGGAAGGGAGCCAAGGGGAGGCGGAGAGAAATTCATCTCTAGGTGTTCCAGGCCGGACGGCTCCGCAGGGCCAGGCTCCTCTGCAGGGCTGGTCAATGGGGGCTTTGTTCCTGAGTCTGTCTCCGAGCACAGTTGTGCCAAGGTGGCACAGGGAGCCGTTCGTGTGTGTGTGTGTGTGTGTGTGTGTGTGTGTGTGTCGTGCTTGGACCCCACCCCGGGGTACCATCAAGTTTGCAGGAGTCCTACATTCAAACGGAACAGCTGCGGCCGGGGCTGGGGGAAAACCCTGAAAAATTTAGGGGGAGAAAAGGCAGTAAAAGAAGCAGATCACTAACTCTAAAGACATAATGGGAAAAGGCCAAGCTCGTTTGCACCTTAGGAGAGGTGGGAGGTGCCGAGGGGACGCCAGGACACCAGGGCAACCCGGAGCACAGGAAGGGGGTGTGGAGGATCAGAGGGGGATGTGGGGGGGGGTGAGAAAGGAGAGACAGGAGAGCGTGGAGGGGACATGAAAGTGGCAAGGTAAGAGGAGGCAGAGGCGGGGGAGGGGGAGGGAGGGCCAGGCTGCGTCCCTGTCTGTTTGTGATTAGCACACAGCCCCAGCGCAGAATGGAGTAAACAGAAACTTCCAGGCGTCCCCACACCCCCCTCTGAGGCAGAGCCGAAATCAGATGCTCCGTGATTAATCGTGGAGAGTTCAGGACACGACCACAAGCGCCGCGGACTTGAAATTAGCTGCCTTTTCCCATCCCCTTGCCAAGATGGGAGTGGGGGGTGGGACGTGAAGGGCCGGGGGCCCCGCCTGCTGGGGGCCAGCATGGAACTCCCCCTGGCAGAGCTCGGTGACACTGACGGGCAATCGGCTGCAGCCACAGCGGCAGGCGGCATCCGGGGAGAGCGGCCCGCAGGGGGGGGCCCCGGGCGGGCTTCCTGGAACCCCGATCTGCGGCTGCCTGCACCCTGACACGGGCAAGATAAGAGCCGGGTGGCGCTATCGGATCCCCACGTCCTGCGGCACCGCAAGGAAGCCCGGGGGGGGGGGGGGGGGGGGGGGGGCTCCTCGGAGGCGACCTTGTGAGTGGCCAGTGCAGACGCGCTTCTCGGAGTCCCAAGTCCCGGCTCCACTCTTGGCTCGGATGGGAACCGGCAGCCGGCGCTCGCCTTGGCGGCGGGGAACGCCAGGCTGCCTGGAGGAGGAGGCGTGACCGGGCCTGGACGTTGGTACCTGCTCCATGGTGAGTGCTGGCGTGCGGACCAGACGCTAGAGGGAGGTGAGGTGTGCGAGGGCGGCACTTGCGCACACCCCGCCCCGGTGCTCCGCCGCAGAAGGGGGACCGGGAGAGCGGGAGATGCGGGTTGGGGCTGCAGTGGCTCAGGCAAGCCCTCTCCCGCCCTGGGCCTCCGTTTGTCCATCTGTGACACGGAGTGGCCGAACAGGTGATCTTTAAGGGGCTCTTCCTGGACCGTGTTTCTGGTGTTCCGTGCCACGTGCCAGGCTCTGCGCTGGGCGGTTCTGAAACTCTAGCTCGGGGAATCCCCGTGAGCCTCTGCGGCTGGTATCATCACCCTCCCTGTACACGGAGCAAAGAGAGGCTCAGAGAAGTGCAGCGACCTGCCCAAGGTCACACAGCCAGTCAGCGGTGGAGACTGGAGTCAGAACTCCGTCTTTCTGACTCGACTTGCACCAACTCCGCTTTCAGGGGTCTGTTTTCTCTTCTGGGATTCTGCCATCTCCCCAGGAGGCAGGGGTGGAGGAGGGGGGTGTCAAGGGGCACATTACCCGCAGGAGGAAGGCGGAGAGGTCAGAGGAAGCCACAGGCTGAGCCACCCTTACCTCCGGATGGCAAGTCAGTCCAGGCTGGGGTCCTGAGTCCTGGGATGGGCAGGGGCTCCTGGCTTGAAGGAAGAGTGCCCGGCACCGTGTGCTGTGCCCGCCACCCTGCTCCCCTGCCTCTGGAGGCTCCTGGGGGCAGCAGAGGAGGATGTCAGGCAGGGGTGGGGAGAGCAGGGCGTGGGGAGAGTGGCACATGCCTCTACAAGGTTTTGTTCCAATTTTATTCTGCTTTTCCAAAAATCTGTTTTGAATCATTCGGGGCCCCCACTCCTCCTCTGGACGGAACAGAATTGTGAAACCGTTCAGAGCTTTCCACCGCCTCCCAGGGGAACCGCACACGGAGATAATCAGCAGCGATTTGCATATACAGCCCCGCAGCTGTGGCAGCTCCGCCAGAGATAAGATGCAGATAAAGTCCCCTGAGTGTCTCCCTGGCACTGGGGGGGGGGGGTGCACGTCACATCCTAGGGAGGGACAAACCCATCAGCCACGGCAGGTGGGAGAGCCCTCGAGGGCCGCGTCTGGGCAGCGCTGGAGACCTGGCACCACGACCTGCCCTCCTTCTTCTTCTCTCTTCTGGAAAATTCCATCTCGCAGCACCTCTGACTCAGGCCTCCTTCCTTTCAGCGACTGGCTCAGGCCCTCTATCTTGGGCTCGAGGTGAGATCTGAGTGGGGGTCCCAGCAACCCCTCAGGGCCACGCACACCGGGATGACAGGTCACCCTACCCGCTCCCGCCCTTGATTTTTCTGGTGACCATGAGTGAGTCACATCCCACCTCTGGGCCTCTGTGTTTCCTCATCTACAAAGAGAAGGGATTATTTTAGGAAATCTCTGAAAATCCCTTTGCAACTCTGAAACTCCGGGACTCTGCTTGGAGGGCACTGAAATCCCCGACAAGCTTCCAGGAGGGGATGGTGTCCCTCGGAGCCTGACTGGCAGGGAGGCTGGAGGCTGGCACAAGGGCCTGAAGAGGAGGCTGATGGCATCAGGTGCCTCCTTGCTGACATCAGTGGCCACAGGCCTTTGGGCCTGAAAGCTTCCCAGAGCCGAATGGGTCACTTTTGTACGGAGTGATTTAACCTGGATGTGCGCCGGGCCAGGAAGCCCTCACCTACTCTGCTGCAGAAACCGGGCACCGCCCCCAGGTCCCCCTGCAAAGCGGTGCCCGCTGACTGGGTCCTTGCCCTTCGTGCCTTCTCCTGCTCACTCCTGCCTCAGCCCCCAAGGCCTCTGTCCATCTGCGATTCCCAAAGCGCCCCGTCCCCCCTTTCAGCGCCCGAGCTGCTCTGGGTTCTGGGCAGAGACGGAGGGTGGAGCTTCCTTCCCAAGCCGTGCCACTCGCTGCCACTGCCCCCGACACGGCCTGTACCGGCTCCTGAAAGCCAGTCGTCAGGTTTTCAGAAACCTGGCAAACTCGCCAAATGGAGCCATTATTAAAAATTAAGTTTCATCAACTTCTCGAATAAATGATGTTGCGGAGGTAGGAAGGCATCCCAGCTCCCCCCTTCCCGGTTCTGAAAGGACACTGCACTGTTGGGAATGTTCCCGCCGCTGCACCTGTCTGTCCAAGCTCCGCCCCAGGGCGCCGCTGCCCCAGGCCGTGTGCAGGGACTTGGGTCAGCAGCCTGGAGTCACCCGGGGAAGGGGATGGTACAATGCAGGGCTTGCTCTGCTGATCATCTAGATTTGAGAGAGGAGACAGGAGAAGTCAGTGGTGCAGGCTAAGCGTAAATGTGCGCCACCTCTGCCGCTATCACGCGGGGAGAGCGGGGAACCAAGGCGCCTGTCATTTTGCTGACAAGGGAGTCGAGTCCGATACGCTCTGTTGCGTCCGTTTTGTCTTAGTCCTTAAGTGACAACCACCAACCCACTTTCCTGGAGAATGACCCTCCCTCATCAGCTGTGAGCCTGGGCTGCTTACAGAGACAAGAGGTAGGGGCAGAGGGGCGCCTGGGTGGCTCGGTCAGTTATGCATCCAACTTCCGCTCAGGTCATGATCTCGAGGTTTGTGGGTTCGAGCCCCATGCCGGGCTCTGTGCGGACAGCTCAGCACTGGAGCCTGCTTTGGATTCTGTGTCTCCCTCTCTCTCTACCCCTCCCTTGTTCACGCTGTCTCTCTCTCAAAAAGAAATAACATAAAAAAATTTTTTTAAAGAGTTGGGGGCAGAAACCAACAAAACTGTCCTGTGGGAATCGGTTGGACACATGAAACCTACGAATGTTATGTTTATTTGTAGACTGTGTGCTACACATCCTCTACTTCAGTACAATCTATGATCCACCTAAGGGTACATGGACGTGCATATATTTGTACACGCATGCGTGCATGCTCCCCCACACAGGAGCTCAGTCTCCCCCGGAGCGCTGGCTGTTACCCTTTGCCAGCACACTGGTGGCCCCACAGCACATATGCTTGTGCTCAGGGTCTCAGAAGTCCTGTCCTGGGCCACCCTCAGCCCTCACCCAAAGGGAGTTAAAACTCCAGACACAATGGGTTGCCTAGGTGGCTCAACTGGTTGTGTCTGGCTTCGGCTCAGGTCATGATCTCAAAGTTTGTGGGTTCGAGCCCTGCGTGGGGCTCTGTGCTGACAGCTCGGAGCCTGGAGTCTGCTTCTGATTCTGTGTCTTCCTCTCTCTCTCTGCCCCTCCCCCGCTCATACTGTTTCTGTCTCAATATAAACAAACATAAAAAATTTAAAAAGACTCCATACACTAAGCCTGGACACAAATACTTCACGCCTACAACATACCGACAACCCCACTCCTCCGTCCCCATCCGAGCGCCGGAACGAATGGTCGGGTACAAGGTGTCATTTTCTCGGGCAGCACCCGGCTGACCCAGGGAGTGGCAAAAGCCACGGGCTCCCCATGGCCTTCACCGGCTTCCCATGTGGGGGCATTTCTGGAGACCCATCAGGGGCAGCTCCCTAATTCCAGCCGCTTAAGGGCTTGCTCCCGCCGTACTTTATTTTCACACACAAAGCACGATTCTCTAACAGAAACGGCATCTTGGAACCGGCGGAAGGAACAGCTAAGCCAAACCTATAGGAACATCAAGACAACCTTCTATTTTTAGAAACCCTGGGAGCCAGGTGGGCCTTTTCCAGCTCTCCCGAGCCAGCAAGGAGACGAAAGCATTTCTCATTCCAGAGTTCTGTCTCCTACAGTCGAGGCCAAGGAGGAGGCCCAGGTGGGGACGCTGGCTCAGAGGAGTGCAAATCTGGTGGCAAGAATAGAGCCGTGCCGACTGCAGTTTTTTTTTAATGCCTATTTGTGTGTGTGTGTGTGTGTGTGTGTGAGAGAGAGAGAGAGAGAGAGAGAGAGAGAGAGAGAGAGAGAGAGAGAGAAAGCGCACACACAGGGGAGGGGCAGAGAGAGAGGGAGACACAGAATCTGAAGCAGGCTCCAGGCTCCGAGCTGTCAGCACAGAGCCCGATGAGGGGCTCGATCCCACAAACTGTGAGATCACGACCTGAGCCGAAGTTGGACGCTTAACCGACTGAGCCACCCAGGTGCCCCCCCGCCACTGAAACTTTAAAAAGCATTAAAAGTGGGTTTTATACTTATTTTGTGCGCTCTAAAGGTCAATCCTGAGTTTAAATCTCCTGGGCCGCTCCAGGGAACTACTGTGGAGAGCCAGGTGTCTAGTCTATTCTTCCAGACCATTCATTTACTCATTTTCACATCTTTCTTTTTTTGTAATCTTAATTTTCAAAAATGGGATCTTTCTATACATGCTATTCTGCATCTTACTTTTTCCACCTGACACTATATCCTGGGTGTCCATCTGTGTTAGCTCACGGAGACCTAAAACTTGCCTTTCGATTTTTTAAAGTTTATTTATTTTGAGACCAAGAGGCAGGAAGGGGCAGAGAGGGAGGGAGAAAGAGAATCCCAAGCAGGCTGTGCAGTGTCAGCACAGAGCCCCACGCAGGGCTTGAACTCACGAACTGTGAGATCGCAAGCTCAGCAGAAACCAAGAGTCAAATGCTTAACTGATCGAGCCACCAGGTGTCCCTGAAACTCTCCTGTCAATGCCTGTGAATCAGAAGCCCCAGGAGGCTGGAGGAAGGGGTCCATTTTGATAACCACATCTCAAACTTTCTGACCCCAAAACACACAAGCAGAACGCAGCTGTTTCCACTTTCCAGTAAAAAAGAAACTGTATTGGCTTTTCCTTTAACTGCTTCCTGTCCCCGCCACTGCCCTCGCCCTGGTTCAAGAGGCCAGTTCTCTCTGGACTGTGGTAGTTACCTCCTCGCGGGTGTCTCTGCTCTTCTTGCCTCTCCGACGGTCTCTTCCCTACCTGCAGCCAGAAGGGTCCTGTTAAGAGGAAATCGGATCCTGCCCCTCCTCTGCTCAGAACACCCTCTGCCCCTCAGTCTGGCCCCGCCTCACCTAGGGTAACAGGCGGAGTCCTCACCCCTCACCCTGCCCACAAGGCCCAGCCGGATGTGGAACGCATCTCCCCGGCTCTCCCTCTCGCCCCACTTGCTGTTCTCAGTTGTGCCAGGCACAGTCCTGCCTCAGGACCTTTGCACTGCTTTCCCCTCTGCCTGGGACACTCGTTCTCCACGTCTCCACGTGGCTTGCTCCTCATCACTTCTCATCATCTACAATACTATATGGTTTTCTTTCCTTAAATGTCCCCTACTGAAATGTGAGTTTCTTGATGGCATAGACTTTTTTTTTTTGCCTATTTTGTTCAGTATAATATTCCATAGTAGGCGCTCAATAAAGGCACACAATTAATACTTGTGGAAATACCTGCTCTGCTATGTTGCCAAGAGTGACGAGGTAGATTTGTAACCCTGCACGAGGGTCACTGGGACTCTCTAGCTGCACACGACATTTACGAACACCACGTTTTAATAGCCTGGGCCAACGCAGTGGCCATTCACTTGTGTAATGATGGGAGTCAGCTGGACTGCCCACCATCAGACGCGGTTTGACCGACCCAGGTTCACGTCCTGGACTCTTCACGCGGCCCCCACGCTCAGCCCTCTCCTCCATCTCAGGGGGGCATGGAGCGCCCCGCGAACACCACCATCTCCACACCCAAGTTCAGACACCCTGCGCGTCTCTGCTGTGACCAGGGGCTGCCCCTGCGCTATCCCTGAATTGGGCCAGCCACCCCCGCCCCTACATGGCTGGGTACCCTCGAGCAAGTCCAGCACTGCCTTCCGCATAGGTGAGGGGAGAGGGAGGCCCTGCAGGAGGGAGCGTCAGGAGGTGGGCACACACATACCCTCCGAGTGCACCGCCAATGCCCCCACCCACCAGGGGCCGGACGGCAGGACGCCTGGTGGACAGCAGAGGGAATGGCCGAAGGCCCTGCTCCCTGTCCAGTGGCCATTAGATCCCTGGACCCCATATCCTGGCCCAGAGAGCTCTCCCCGACTTACAGAACACACCTCTGGTAGAAGCGAGTTAATCATGACCTTCTCAAGACAGGCTGGAAGAGGTACCTGGACAGCCCCCACCTTCCCTGTAGCAGTCTAAATGTGATTCCTACATTCATTTACAGAAACCCCTGCCGGGCCCCCGTCCAGCCTGGGAACCAGACACCTATTTACGTCTGCTCACACAGCAGGAGGGAAAACGGGGAGCAGGGGTCCAGACCCGGCCAGCATGGCCCAGGTCTCTCCTCCTCCCCTTCCCTGGCCGTTATTCAGCCTGGCTCTTACCGTGTGCGGCGACAGTGACGGGGGCAGGTCCTCGTTGCGTGACAGGTACCGTTGCTCACACTCTACATGGACTGCTCTTAATCTACTCAACCCTAGAGCCCAGGAACAGAGGTGCTCTTAGAGGCCCCACTTCACAGATATGGAGACTGAGGAACAGAGAGGTTAAGAAACTTGCCTGAAATCACAGAGGTAGCGAACCGCAGAGATGGGTTTGCATCCGGCTTGTCGGACTCCCTCGCGGTCATGGCGCCTCCTGGTAGAGCCTGGAAGTCAAATGTCACAAACTCTTTAATCCTACAGCCTCGGGTCCATATCGTGGATCCCCACTACGATGCTGTGTGCCTCCAGTAGGCTGCTACAACCTCTCTGTGCCTCTAAAATGGCAAGAGCTCTCTTTTCTAGAAGCATCATGAAGTATTCCTCTTTGTACCTTATTGTTTCTTACTGGGGTGGGTGCCTGTTCCTAAAATTTTCCTGGCGTACCTTCCTTGGCTTCTACCTGCCAGGGCTCATCCCTGGAGCGGAGAGGGAATGAATCCCACCCCTCCAGTGTCTGTAGATCAGGCCCTGGGGGAACACCCAAAGCCAACCATTGTTTCCGGGAGGAAGGAAGTGGCACGGTGGGGGGGACAGGAGGGCAGATGTCCAGGCCAGGCTGGGCAGCCTCGGGCCCCTGACCTTCGTGACCAGGCTGAGAGGGGGTGACTAGGGCAGAGTGAGGCAGAGGGGCGAGCGCCCCCCTCCCCCCAGTTGCACACAACATGTCTGGAATACCTATTCCAAAGGGTAATTCCCAGGGATCAAGCATGTTTATACTGTTTTGGGGGAAAAAATTCCATTTCTGTTGCCAATTAGTTCTGCTTGAGAACTCAGCTTTTCTCAACACCAACACGTTGGCCGCCTGGCCCTGAGCTCTGCTGATTTGCTCAAACATTGGGGGTGGGAAGAAGTGATTTTTTTTCTGTCCGCCCCCAACTGTGAAACATGGCTGTTGGTGGTGAAAGGGGTCCCGTGGCTCTTTTGGGGGTTCTTGTCGGGGCTCCAGGAGAGGCTAGAAAAACAACCAGGGGCCCCGCTGGCCACGACTTCCCGCGGAGAGGAGCTGGCTGCCGCGGCGTCCGAGTTCCCACGCTCTGCCGCGGGCGCAGGCGCTCCGTCCGGCGCCTCTGAGGACACCTGCTCCCCGAGGCCAGGGCCACTGGCCGTCCGCGGCTTCCTCTCGTCTCCCAGGTTCTGGGGCGTTCCTGGCCGAGGGGCCCCCGGGAAGCTAGGAGGCAGGGCGCTTCTGATCGTGGTTCTGCACCAAACTCCAGCTCCCTTGCTCATAGCCACGAGCCTTGGGCAAGGGACTTGACCTCTAGGTGCCTCGGGTTCCTTGTTTTAAAGTGATAATGGTCCCTCCTCCTGAGACTGATGTAAGATCAAGTGAGTTCAGGCACTCACTCGCTCAGGAGAGGTTCAGGGCCCTCATAAATGTCACAGCTTTCATTATTTGCTCACAAGCCTCCCCCTCATCCCCCGTGGACACCTGAGGCGGATGTGATGGTGCCCAAGTGTTTAACCACGTCCCCTGCTGATGGACAGGAGGCCGGTTCCCATCTTTCGTGATCGCAAATAACGCTGCGCTGAATAACTTGCGGCTCTGTACACCCACCCCTCCCCTAAGGTATGTGACCCCCACGATAACCTTGGCTCTGATTTTCCTTCCTGGGGCCTGCAGAACGAGAGGTCTGTGGGTGAAGGGCCAGCCCTGGCCTGGCATGCAGACAGGCCTGTGGGGGGCGGGGTTCGGTGGGGCAGATTCCTCCCCAGCGCCTCAGGGGAGCGAGGCACCCGGAGGTGAGTTTCAGAAGGTTGGGTCTGGGCCACCCAGCTCCTGGGCTGCTGGCAAATGCCCTGAGGTGGTCTGCAGAGGGGACATCTGGGCCACGCCGGTTCTGCCCGTCCTCTGCAAACCTCTTCTTCCAGGAAGCCTCCTGGATCTGGACTCCCCACACCCTTGGTTGTCTCTGCCCTGACTGAGCACCAACAGTATCCAGCTCCCTTAGGGAGGCAAACTGCATGGTGACTGAGAGTCTGAGATGTGGCAGAAGGCTGGACTGGGTCCTAACTTCCCACCCACGTAACCCCCGAACCTGTGTGTCCTCATTAGTTTAAGCGGGATAATAACAGTAACGGTAACAGCTTCTCAAGAAGTTCTTAGGGGTGTGACACAGCGGCGTGTCTGACGCCGTCAGACGTGAGAAGCGCAAGCCTGCGTTAGGAATGTCTCACCGTGGGTGGGCCTCATCACTGCCCCGGCCGCGGGCGGCTCATCTGGAGGCAGGGTGGAAAGGGAGTCCAAACTAACGTGTGGACTGGGGCACGTCGTGCTCCCCTGGAGCTGAGTTTTCTCTCAAACACCAGGGTTCTGACGACGGCGTCTTACAGACGCGTTGTGAGGATGAAGAGGGAGAGCACAGCCGGGACCTAGCAAACGCTCAATAAACGGAGGCTGTTGCTGACGCTGTTAGTCAGCTGTGCTGTAAATAAACTCCCAGAGACCCGCACGGCATCGTGCATGCAGTCGGTGCTTAGTGAGCACCTACGGACGGACCGACAGGGTCAAGTCGGGGTGTTATCAGGTGGGCTCTGGGGGAGACACTGATGGAAGGGCTCCTTTCTCACGTGGGGGACCCTTTGGGAGAATCAGTTGTGACATCTGCCGTAGCCCAACTCCGTGTGCCGATGGATGGCGTCAGGCATCATCTCCCCCGTTTCACAGATGAGAAAACCAGGGCGCAGAGCAGGGGAGCCTCTCTGGCACCCCCCCCCCCCAGCAAGCACGCGGCACAGAGGCGCGCACTCCTCCCGACTCTCTCTGCAGTGGTCTTCGCCCTGACCCCCAGCCCTGCGCAGGAAGTGGATCTCGGGGCCGAGATGCCGTGTGCCTCTGTGGCCAGAGCCCTTGCACATTTCTCACATTTTTGCATCCCGGGACAAAGGGTGAACAAACTCGCATGAACTGTTCTCGTTTCCTGGTGGAAAAACACTCCTGACCCAGGGGAGGGGATCTTTGCTGTTGGGACGGCACCGTAACGTGTGGTTTAGCCCGCGTTCCGCCCCTCTGCCCCCTACCCTCTGACGATCACCAGCGTGATATCGATCAGGGATGACCTTGGGAACGGTCTGAGGGTGCCGAACGGACCAGGGGAAGCTGGTCCCGGCCTCGCTGCTGTTGTTGCCCCGAATGGGTGAACAAGTGAACAAGCAGCTCTCCGCTGGCCTTCTTCCCCTTCTAAGGACACCGGTCGTTGGATTTGGGGTCACCTCAATCCAGTGTGACCTCGTCTTAACTAACTACCCCGGCAAAACTCGAATCCCAAATAAGGCCACGCTCCAAGTCTCTGGGTGGACACGGATGTCCGGGGGGGACACCGCTCCTCGTAGACATGACCCGTTACGGACACACATGCTTCTTCCCACCCAGTGTGTGCCACACGTGTGACGTGCCGCACACTTTCCTGTGCTCTTTTCATTGCTTCCCCCATTTACCCCCCTCCATCACCTTGTGAAATGAGTTCTAGGATTCCCTGTTTGAGGCCAGAGAGGGGAGCCGACTTGCTCAAGGTCACACAGCTGGTAAACAGCAAATCTGGAAGCAAACCTTTTCTTTCAGAGCCCAAAGCCGGCAAGGTTCTGAGACCCTCAGTCCCACTGCAGGGGCTCAGAGTCCCCGTACTCTGTCTCCACAACCCCAGCCACCTGAGCTCCGTGTGTCCTGGCCCACCTGTCTGTCCACTCTCTCCAGACGCATCCCCCATAAAGAAGCTATAAAAGGCGGGCGGGGGAGGGGGTGGCCGGATCTTCTGTTCACGGGGGGCCAACGTGACGTTGCGTCCCGCCTGGGATCACTAGTGCCCGGCTCTCCTGCAGGTAGGAAGCCTGTGACCCTCACGCGTGCAGGAGTGTGCCAGACGCACACTTCCATCCTTGACATCTGGTAACATTTTACGAGTCTTGACTTTGGGTTACAAACTGAAAAATGGTCCATTTAGGGGTGATTTATTCAGCATCGGGACAATGCTATTAAATACTCACAAAGTGACTTACTCTGTCGGGTCCTCAAGCCCCGACTTCTTGGGCCAGGCCGGGCCTGGTGGAGGCCTCCGCAGGCCTTTGCAGGAAGAAGCCGTTTCTTTGACAGTCAGGGGAGCACGGGGCCTGGCCGGGCCGGAATGGGGCCCGACAGAGACAAGAGTGCGCCGTCAGAGGACGTGCGGCAGTTTACCTTTTCTCACGCCCGTGTCACGGTCACGGAATAACTTGCTGTGGCTAATGGGAGATATGTGCAATCAGGAGCCTCCCGGAGCCTTGAGCTGGGAGCCACGAGGAAGGACTGTAATTTCTAACAACTGGGGTTTTGGGACTGGGAAAGAGCTGCTTTGTCAACAGGGAGAGCCAGGAACCTTCTCTCAGCCAGCGAGAAGGCTGGAGGCCCCAGGGCCGAGCAGGGGCTCTCCAAGGACAAAGCCAGCCTGCAGAGCGCTGCCAGGGGGTGGAGGGTGTCAGCAGCTGAGAGAGTGACTGGCAAGCGTGCAGGAGCCGGCCACGTCACAGAGAGCACTGTCCAAAGCCAGACTGCCTGGGTTCAAATCCTGCCTCTCCCACTGACCAGCCAGGCCTTAGGGAGCCTGTCTGTAAAACAGGGATTATTGCAGAATGTACCTTGGGGGCCTATGGGGACCAGATTCTGGACCTAGTGGCATGGAGCAAGCTCTCATGAACGCTAATCGGTTACATATCGGATGGCGGTGGTGGTGGATAGAGAAGAGCCAAAATGAGGACAAGAAAGAAGGTACCCTGCGCCCGCTGGCTGTGGTCAGGGTCATGCTCCCAACGTGCTCACACACACTGTGCAGGAGTTTTCTCCTAGTAGCTGCCCCTCGGGGGAACTGGGACACCAGAGCCAATGGTGGGCGGCACCCAGCTTGGCCAGAACCCTGTGCTCCGAATCCAGGAAGGGGATCAGCTTGAGTGGGGGCGGACCCTGCAGGGGGGAAGGTGTACCACAAGCCGCTACTTGCCACAGGTGTGTTGCCCACGGGCTGGCAAGCAGTGTCCATGCCTGTGGACATCACGGATCTGGGTCACGTGCCCAGCTCAGGAGCGAGAGGGGGACTCCCCAGACAGTGCCCATGTGGCCTCTGTGGCCCTTCTGCCCCAGTGGGTCAAACTTCAGGTGAGATGAGGGAACAGGAGAACGCGGCTTTGGGGACTCGAACCTGGGGTTGGGAGGTGGGAGCTCAGGTGTGGGGCTGACACAGACCTGGGACAGGGAGGGCTGGACGTCGTATTAGTTAAGACTCCCAGGTCCCGTGACACGTATCCAAGTCAGAACAGACGTGGGGTCAGGTGTCTGTTACCATGTGGGTAAAGCCCCATCACCCCCTGGACTGGCTGCCCGGAGCTGTGGGCAGCTCCTGGCTCTCATCCCCATGGGCTGCCCTCTCCCACAAGGCTCAGTTTCTAGAGCTATCGGTCGCTGTGGCTTGTTTGTCTCCAGGGCACCAAGTCTGTCCGTCGCTTGGGCAACAGTGGCCCCGTGGGGAACATAGGGCCCGAAGAAAGGATGGCAGAACCCAGTGTAGGGACGGCCAGGGGGAGGGCCAAGGGTGCCAGGTGCTCTGACCACAGGCACCCCCTGGGCATTGGTGCTTTCAAATCCCAGGAGAAACCCGCTGGGACAAAGTGGGGGTCGGGGTGGGGCTTCACTCTGGTGACGGGCCTTCGGGGGGGGGGTGTCCCAGCTGGGCACTTGGCTTTGTGGCAGCAACCCACAGGCATCTTTACAGCTCGCTCTGTCCCCGCCCCCCGCCCCCCCCCCCACCGGGCTTCATTTCTTGATGCTGCAATCTTGCTGCTCCAGCCACTTGTCCCATTCATTCATTCACTCACTCATTCACTCATTCTCTCGGTCCTTACAACGAACCTGCAAGGTGGGGGTGCCACCACGATGTCCATTTTCCGATCAAGGAACACACGTAAGATTAAGTAGCTGGTTCGGGGCCACTGAGGGGCCGGATCAGTTATCTACCCTGTGTAACACTCGTCCCCACAGCTAAGCGGCGCGAAACAACACAGGTCTATGATCTCACAGTTTCTGCGGGTCTGGGTGCAGGCGTGGTGGCCGGGCGCTTGGCTTCAGGCGGTGTCACAGGCGCGTCGAGGTGTCGGTGGGGAGGTTCCGAGGCAGGACCTGCTTCCCAGGCCGCTCGGCGGTGCCGGCAGGATTCACTTCTCCGGTGGGAGGCCCTCCGTGCCCAGCCACCGGCGCCCTCTCCAGCAGGGGCAGCCCGCTTCCGCACAGCCAGCCAGGGAGGCGCGTGCGAGCGGGTGCACGTGGGCGTGCGTGCGGGGGCGTGCGGGCAGGTGCGCGGGCGCAATCGCGGGTGTCCATGCGTGTGCGCGTGCATGCACGCGTGCGTGTGCTTATGGATGTGCATGTGTGTGTGCACCCACGTGGACCGGGTTGAGTCCCCCATGGTGGAGGTGGCGTCACGTCACTTTTGCCACTTGCCCTCCTTAGAAGCAAGTCGGTCCGCTCGCGCTGAAGAGGCGAGTGAAGACAAGGCGGCGGGACCCCCGTGTGCCCTCTTCACTCTCCTGCCCCCCCCCCCCAGGAATGAGCTCCTCCTGGCCACTCCCAGACACAGGCCACCTGTTGGTCGCCAGAGGGACCGGCACCCTCACTAGCCCAGGGGGTGTTTACAGAGCGCCCTCCACTGTTCGACAGGTGCGGTGCTGCCCGCCGGCGGGGCGTCCCGGGTGACTGATGGGAGGCTGCCTCTTTACCCACGCGATCACGTGCTTCTGCAGAAAAAATGTCCTTTCCTGATTTCCTGTAACTGAGCTGAGATGTCTCACAAACCCCAGTCCCAGGGCAACAAGGAAGAGGCTCGACTTAGTCTAATCTGGGCAATTGAGTCTGATCCACTGCTTTAGGTCGTGCTGGGCGTCACATTTCCTTCTGCTCCATCCTCAGCCCCCCCTAAGGTGGCAGGGGGTCTGGAGTCCCAGAGGAGTCCCGGAGGCTCCCTGGTAGAGGGGAGGGGTCGCGGTCTCCAGCCACGTCTGTTGCCCGGGATCGCTCCTGGCCTTTCTGGCACTGGAGGCTGAAGCCGCCGGCTGGAAGGAGGCCTGCTCTGGGCCCGGAGCCCTGCCTGGCGGGCTCGCGCCTTCCCCAGCTCAGAGCCCTGGCCTCCACTGCGTCTGGGCCCTGCGGGGCCTGCCCACCCCCTAACGAAGTGTCTCCCCCCATGAAATATCATGAGTCCCATCCCGGCCATGGGAGGGCTCATGTAGCCAGAGAAAGTGCACCCCTGGGGAGGGCTTCCCCGCCCCCCAGCCACTTGCAGCCTTTTCATGATCCGCCAACTTGAACTTGGGCAGTGGTCTCAATGTGGCTTCCCCCTCAAGCCCCCAGAGCGTCAGTGCAAACCCCTGCCTTTGGAGCTGGCTCCTTGTATCAAACAAATATAATGAATTAATAAATAATAAAATAAAATACAAGTAGCTGGTACTCAGAATGCCTGTATATACCAGAGTCTACACTGAGCACTAACCCCTGAGAGACTCCTAGCAACTCTCTGTGTGTCCCATTTTATAGATGAGAAGACCGAGGCACAGAGAAGTGAAATAATTTGTTCTTGGTCACAGAGCTCTGACTTCGCAGAGCTGGGATTTGAACCCAGATAGCCTCTGCGTCTATACTCTGCCCCCCCACCCTCCATGTCCCTGCGCTCTCTGGGCTGAAGCTGAGACAGGGGCAGAGGGATGCCCTCTCTCCTTCCGTTGCATGCGCTCCTTCTGCTATAAATAGCAAGCGTGGGTCATAGGTAAAGGGAGACCTCTATTCTCTTGACAGTTCGGGAAAGCACTATGCCTTCGCCATGTTAGTTGGTACCTAAAGGACAGTTAATAAATGATTTCTCACAGCGGTGGTTTGTAAGTCTACTGTCTTGTGGCAAAAATCTGTTTCAATTTACAAGGAACTGAATATTGCCACGATCCTGCTTTTCGTTCCTCTGTGCAAATGCACATCTCCCCCAGCCAGACGGACATCTGAGGACCAAGGGGAAGGGCCGTTCACCCAACGAGGCAGAGAGGAAAGCATAGTTCTGTTTTTCAAACTACGACGTGTTATAGAAACTGTCACACACTTTAGTGGTCAGAGCTGTGGCCAGCGTGCTGAAGGACAGACATGCAGGGCAGTGCGTGTGTGCTGGTGCCGTGTCACAAAGGTACCGGAGCACAAGGTGGTCTGGGCCTCATCACATCTCAGTCCCTGTCCACTGACTCTGGGACCTGGGCAGAGGGCCGGGCTCAGAGGCCCCAGCTGGGGAAGAAAAATCAACCCCTCGCTTCTGAAGGGACAGGGCAGGTAGATCTCCAAGAGTGGCCAGGATCCTGGAAATGGAGAGTCTCAAACGGGGCGGCTGGGGAGAGCAGGTGATGACCCCCGCGGCTCAATGATGCAGAGGTTGCTCACTGTCCGTGTCTCTCTGTCTCTCTCTCTCCCCTCCATCCTCCTTGTCTCAGCCGATCTGAGAATGCCCCGAATACTAATGGCTAGTACTACCATTGACTATGTCAGGCTGTGCAAGCGTCAGGATATCGAATCCTCCGAAACAGCCCTACACAGCGGGTGGTGTTATCATCCCCATTTTACAGAAAGTTGAGGCTCAGTGAGGTTAATTAAGCAACTTGTCCCTGGTGACACAGCAAGAATGTGGCAGACTAGGTTTTGTCCCCGGATCTATTTGGTACCAAAGCCCTTGCTGTGTGCCCACCGCTGCGGCTCCTGAATGGGGAGGGGGGAGGGGAGGAGAAGAACTTGCGCCAGGAAAAGATGTCAAGAGCCAGACTCCGGAAATGGCCAGAGCTGTTAGTTTCCATGCCAAGGTCTGTACCTTCCTCTGATTGTGGAGAGGCTGGGCCAGGAAGCTGAGCTGTGGTGGGGATATGTTAAAACTTACAGCCGGATCCTGCTTCTGGAACGTTCTAGAACAGGCAGGGAAGTTTCCTTTGGGGACCAGGTGGAGAGGTTCCGGACCATTTAACTGGAGGAGACGGGTGGGGGGTGGAGGGATATTAATGTTGCTGGTTGCTGGTTAATGTTCTCTCCCAATGGTATTTATGATTTATGCTGTGTTTAAACAAAATTCAGCCGAGTTAGATTCAGTGTCCCAGGAAGCTAAGGAAAAAGCATCATGAAAACTACATTTTGAGGAGAATAAAAAGATATTCCAAACAACCTTTCCCTCTAAGAGTAAGAGATGACTCTACTTACTCACCCAAAGCAGAGTAAGTAACATCACAGAGACCCCTCAGCAGGTCCCAGGCTTCTGCATTCGGAGAAGCTGGTGTCCTTTCTCGGCATTCCAGGCCTCTTGTTTTGGCTGGCTCAAACGAAAACAAAAACAAAGCCCCAAATGTCCTCACTCTCATACTAGCCAACCCTTTTTTTTTTTTGGTCCTTGTTTTGGGAAAAAGAAAGAATCTGTGCATTGGGACTCTGTGAGTTATAAATGACAAAGCCCCGATTCATACCGCTGAGGCAAACAAAGAGAATGCGTTGGCTCACATAACTTAAAAATCTAGAATGAGGTTTAGTGTCACGTATTGCTGGGTCCATTGGGGTGAGTGGGAGTAGGGGGTCATAGGGCTGACTTTCAGCGTCCTGGATCCATGAAGATTTCCCTGGCTAAGCCCATCTTCGTGGCTCTCAGGATGTAATGGTGTGGACAGGCCTCAGTGACAGGCACTGAGAAGTGGTAAGGGAGCATTCACTGTGAGAAGCTTCCGGTGCTGTAGAAGAAAGGCCAAATCAGTGGAGAGCTCTCCGTCAGTGTTGTGTGATCCATAGAGATCTTAAGATCAGAGTCATTTCAGGCTTTGAGGAGCCTCACAGATCCCCCGCCTGTGTGATGGCAAATATGCCCTCCTTCCCATCCTTCGGTCCATGGAAGATGGTGCTGATTGGCCCCCACTGATTCCTGGTGAGCCCAACACAGCCTCCGAATCCACCTCAACGCTCGTCCTGAAGCAGCCTGTCTCCGACATGAGCCGAGACCGTCTGCGATTTCTGTTCTCGGCCGATGGAGATCAGGACACGGAAGCTCCGAAGGCTGGCCAGTGTCACAGAGGAGCTCAGTGCCCGGCCCTCCCGGCCCTTGGGCAGCCTCCTTTCCTGTGGCATTCCCCTGATTCTAGCGTGGAGAGGAGGCCCGTCTCTTAGTGGAGATTTCCGCTCCGGACAGCTGCCACATAGGGGACACAGTAGACT
>NC_043711.1:95803760-95826226 GCF_006229205.1 Suricata suricatta | reverse complement strand
GGTGCAGCTGACTCCTCCCAGAGCCCACGGAAGGCCCCGGGAACCGAATGGTGGAGGTGGTGGGGCATCTGAGAGGAGGGTCCTGGGTGGATTCCCTGGACGGAGATCCAACCCAAGGGTGGGATGCCCCGATGCCTACAACAGTTCACCCACGTGCGGGAGCACCGCGATCATCGCCGCGCCTCTGACGGCCACTCCCCGGGCTTAAACCCAGGTCCAGTGTCTGGCGCTGGAGAAGCACCCGGGTTCACAGATGTGGCCAATTATTATTGCTTATTTCCTTTTGGAAAGTTACTTTTAATTTCTCTGGCTCTTCCCTGCGTCAAGGGGGTCTGGTCCTCATCAAGGCAGCCCTGTCTGACGGCAAAAGCAGAGGCTCCCAGGTAGGCTGGACGCACCCACGCCTCCGGTGGGTCTTGGCAGAGGTGGGAAGGAGAGTCAAGTTTGTGGCTAATCCTTTTCCTCATCAGCAGTCAGCTCCCTGGAGCCCCAAGGGAGGCTCTGGAGGGGCCGCTGATGGCGGGACCAGCTGGAAGGGAAGTGCGAGGGCAGATGTGGCCACGGCAAAAGCCCGCGGTCATCGGAGCTTCCCCGTGGTGAATTGGAGCCCACACTTGGAGCCATGAGACCCAGGTTCAGGGCTTGGGGCCACCACTCACCGCTCTGCCTTGGCAAGACTCAGTTTATCCCCGGTGGTGCCTTTCGTCCTGCATCACTGCCTGTCCAGTGGATGTTCCTTGTCTCTATTGTTGGCTAACCTCACTGGGGACAACAGCTGTGCTGTGGGGGCCCAAGGGAAACGGAAGACATATTTCTGCCCCAGCCCCGGCCCGGCCCTTCTCTCCCAGGCCCCCGAACTGCCCTCGGCCTCAGGAGCCCCCGGTTTCACCCTTTGTCCAGGACCTTCCGGGAGATTCTGATAACAGCAGTTCGGAGGCTGAGGAGGAGTATCACAAGGACAGCGTGTCCTTGTGGCCAAGTTCTAACCTTCTCCCTCCTCCAAGGGCTTCAGACCAGAAAGGGGGGACTTGTCACTTGGGACATGCAGGGACACTGCTTTTAATCCTAAACTTTACCTAAGGGTTTCTGCCTGCTTTGGTGTGTTTCCACACGTACTCTAACAATGGGTAAAAATGGGACACACTGGAAAGTTATAGAGATGTTCCTTTGGTCACAAAAAAAAAAAAGTGGAAAAAACCCAGAAAATCTAACAAAAGTAATTTGAAGAAAGGTTTTGTTAGCTCGTGTAATGGAAAAATCAGCGGTAGGGTGGGTGTCAGGTAAAGTTTGATCCAGCCATGCAACACTTTCACTGGGATCCAGTGTGCCACAGCACCTACTCTTTTTCTATATACATCTGTGTGCATATGTGCCCCCTCCAGAACGGTTACCCCAAACATCCATGACCTTCCAGCCCAAGTGTCTAGTGTCTGAGGCTTATTCAGATATCAGCGGCCAGACCACAAGGGTCACTTGCCTGTTGCACCTCAGTAGACACAAGATGTCTGAGAAGGAAGCACAGGCCAGTCAGCCACCCCGAAACCTCCTGGAGAAGTGGGGATCCAGGCCCTGCAAATCCCTCCGCAGACTGGAGACTATCTGAAGAGTCTGATTTTGTTCTTCATTAATAACTTTAGGAAAATCTTAAGTTTGGTTCTGGTTGGAATTTTTTGTCTAGCTATTTCCGGAAGCTCTGCTTCTTGTTCATTCAGGAGAAGTGCAGACTCGGGCTCTGCTACGTGTCTCCACTGTTGGCGCATCCAGGGTCACCCTCACATGGCTGCTGACGGGTAGCAGGGTGACTTCAAACAAATCTGCATTATTTTATTACTTTCCTACCAGGAAAGAGGTTTGATCTTCAAAACAATGTGCTTACGTCATCGATCAGGCTGGAAGAACTTGTTTCGCCAAATTTAGAACCTACAGGAAGGTCAGAGGATAGATTTAGAACTGAACTCTGAACTTGGAGGGCCAGTGGCACTGCCGGTTCTGCCTGCCACCTTGAGTGGGGCTGGCTTTCCCTCTGACTCCTGTGTCCACAGAGGTCTTGTGGCGTCATAGGCTTGAAGAGTGAGACCTGGCATCTGGTTCTGTCTCTACTGCTTATAAGCTGTGTGACTCTGGGAAAAGCGTTCAGCCTCTCTGAGCATTAGTTTCATTATCTTTTAAAGAACTGGGATGGGGGTGGGTAATAAAAACATCTACCTTACAGGATGCTAGGAAGATTGATTAAGATTTTTTTTGTTGTGGTGGTGAAATATACATAACATACAATTTGCCACATTACCTATTTTTATAATTAAAATTTTTTTTTTTATTTTGTGAGAGGGAGAGACAGGGACACAGAGAGTGAGCAGGGGAGGGGTATAGAGAGAGGGAGACAGAATCTGGAGCAGACTCTCAACACAGAGACCAATGCGGGCTCAAACCCACAGACTGTGAGATCCTGACCTGAGCCGAAGTTGGATACTTAACCGACTAAGCCACCCAGGAGCCCCCCTCTTTTTTTTTTTTTTATAATATTTTAAAATGTTTATTTCATGAGACAGAGAGACAGAGTGTGAGCCGGGGAGAGGCAGAGAGAGAGAGAGGGAGACACAGCATCTGAAGAAGACTCCAGGCTCTGAGCTGGGCCTCAAACTCAGGAACTGTGAGATCATGACCTGAGCTGAAGTCAGCCGCTTAACCCACTGAGCCACCCAGGCGCCCCTCACATTACCCATTTTTAAGTGTATGGCTCTGTGGCATTAAGGACATTCCTATTCTGAGCAATAATCACCACCATCCGTCTGCAGAATTTTTTCATCTCCCTCAACTGAAACTCTGTCCCCATTAACTACTAACTCCTCAACCCCTCCCCCACGCCCACTCGACTTCCTGTCCCTATGACTGACTGCTTCCAGGACCTCATCGAGGAGGAACCATACAATAATTGTCCTTTTATGACTGGCCTACTTTGTTTTGCATAATGTTCCCAAGGAGCATCCACATTGTAGCCTGGGTCAGAACTCCCTTCCTTCTTAACGCGGAACAGCATTCCGTTGTGGGCCAGACCGCATCTTATTTATCTGCTCATCTGTTGATGGACACTTGGGTCACTTCAACCTTTTGAAAAACGTTACTGTGAACACAGGTGTAAAGATGTCTGTTCACGGCTGGGACTAAACCAGAAGTGTGACAGAAACATTTCATGTGGAGCCCTCGGCATGTGCTTGGCACGCAGTAAACGTTCAGGCCTGGAGCCGATAATACTGGTGTTAGGGAAATAGGGGGTCAAATTTTTTAACATGCGAAATAAAGAATGAGACGTCAAATTAGCAACTGCTGAAAAGTAACATTCCGCAGCGCAGTTGGGGTACAGTGGGATGTGTGATAACGTACAAAAATTATATATATTCCTCCTGTAAAATAGGTACCATTTATGGGAAACTCGCTATGTGCTGGAAATTCTGCGAAGCTTTGTCTATGTTTTCTCTCATTTCCTCCTCCCAAGAACCCAAAGCGGGGGGTCTATTATTACTCCAGCTTACAGACGAGGAAACTAAGGTTCCGAGTGGTCACGGGACTCTCTGAGTCACAGAGCCAGCAAGGGGCAGGGCTGGGATTCAAACCCAGGCCCTTGGCTCCAAGAGTAGAAAAGCAATGGAAAAAGTGTGTGGTCAAGGCTGATCGTGGCCTCTGGGAAGGATGGAGTACGTACTTTTCTCCTCATATTGGTCTGTATTTTTGCCCCAAACCAGGGAGAGGGGGTGAAGAGTGTATTAGATTTAAAAAGGAAGGAAAGAAGCAGTTGCCTCTTGTAGCGTTGAAGGCGTCTTTGAAGAGAAAACGTCCGTGTCTCGTGTCTTATGTCACAAACTCCGTGCCCATTTTTTTTCTGGTTAAAGAAGAGCAGAGCGTCCTGGCTGTGTCTTCTGGCTGATTGCTTAATAATCACGGACACACACACACTCACACACACACACACACACACACACACACACACACACGGCCCAATACAGAAGAGACAAAGCCGGCAGTAGCCAAAACTCTGCTAGATCAATGCAAACTATTACAGGCGCAGCTTTCTGAAAAGCAGAGCTCAGTGAAATAAATATTTTTCCTGTGAGAAGAGGCTTAAGTTGGCGATTGTAACAGCCCCCCAATTCATTCCAGATCTGCTCAGAGTGGCTGGCGTCAGGACGCCCATCTTGATGTACTTAGCGTCACTTAGTAACTGCAGCGTGCCTTCGTGCCTGGCTGGTCTCTCCCAGGCAGCAGTGCCCTGGGGGGATGGGGGGGTGGGGGGGGGCGCTGGGCAGGGCGGCAAGAAGGAGTTTGTCTCTGGAGGATGCTCGCCCCACTCCTCCTGAGCTCCCACAGCTTCTTGGGGTCCCCGACTTTCTCTTCCTGGCAAAGTAGCACGATCTGATCTACAGGGGAGGGCCTGAAAATTCAGCCTCTTTTCTTGGCAAAGGCTCGGTTCTTTCGGACCTTGGAGACAGTCTGCGGGAGGAATTTAGCGTCAGGGACTTCGAAGACACATACACGTGAGGAGGCCTGGGTTATCTCAAAAGCTGGGAGCTCCAGGACCCAGGCAAAAAGTCATTGATCGACTGATTGATTCATTCACTTAGTTGCACACTCAGCAATGCTTTCTTGGGCTACCTCCCCAGCGCCAAGATCTGGTGCAAACTTAGTGTAAGACAGTACGAAGGTTCTGGAGGCACAAGGGTCATTCATTCATCCATCCATGCACTAATTGATTCGTTCGGCAGATATACGCTGAATGCCTTCTGGGTCCAGGCCCTTTCCTGGTACTGCTGGTCCGTCACGAGTGTGCACTCTAGCTGGGGGGACGGACAGAAGACGAGGGACACGCAGTGAATGGGACACATCTGCTGGTGTTAAATGCCAAAATAGAGAAGAGACGGGAGATGGGGAAATGGGAGGGCAGGGCTGGCCCCACTGAGACGAGGGGCTGGGAAGGGCCTCCCTAGGAGTGATATTTAGGTCCCCAAACTGCAGATGAGGAAGACGATTCAGGAGGCTCACGTATCACGTAACTGTGACTCATGGCCCATGTGAGTCCCCCTTCAATGATCCCGGAGGCCCGATTATGCCGAAGAGAACGTCTTTCTGCTGTGTGTCTTCAGTGCCTCCCTAAGCCCTACTAATCTCCCCACCTTGAAAGACCAGGCTTAGCAGGCAAGGTGCCTGCCTGCACTTGAACCCGGCCCTGTGTTCGGTGTGACGATTTCCCACTTTCAGTTCATGGTTTTGTCGGTGGCGAAGGAGGCTGGCTCTTCTTTAACGGTTGTGAGGGAATTGTCCTTCCAAAATATGCTTCTTTTTTGAAAAGTGAGTTGACCACCTGGGTGGCTCGGTCGGTTCAGCGTCTGACTTCGCCTCAGGTCGTGATCTCGTGGTTCATGGGTTCGTGCCCTGCATCGGGCTCTCTGCAGTCAGCACAGAGGCTGCTTCTGATCCTCTGTCCCCCACTCCCTCCGCCCCTCCCCTGCACTCGCTCGCTCTCTCTCTTTCTCTCTCTCAAAAGTAAATACACTTAAAAAATTAAATTAAAAAAAAGCATTCAGTAACCGTAACACGAGCCGTACTCCTGTGTGGGGAAATCCTAAGGGCAGTAAATGCGTGAAGTTTGGGACACACGGAACAAGACGTGACCCTTCTCCTCCAGCTGGAGGAGAAGCCTGGCTTGGGAAATGATACCTTTCTGAGGGGGATTCAGCCTGCCTCAGTGACTCATCTCTCTGGAAGAGAATGGAGCTCCCCATGGCTGGGGGACCGGGGGAGGGGGCTCAGAAAAGGTGCAGCTGGGGGCGTGCTTGAAGGCGCGGGCGGGCTCAGCCCTGCCCGCAAAGGACCGAAGGGTGTTGCAGGGACCGGCGGGAACATCGTATGCCAAGGTGGAGGGGTGGAGAGACAAAGAAAATCGCCAGGCAGCATGTGTATATGGGAGCAGCCTCCCAGGAAACGGCCCCAAATCTATCCTAATCTAGGAACCACTCCTAACACGAATTCTAAAAAAGCCTCTTTACTGAGCATCGCTTCCTTGCTTTTTCATATGCAATCTGAGCAGACCCTCAAGGTGGTGCTGTTGTTATGGGCCCATTCGACAGATGGGGAGCTCGGGGCCCAGGCCAAGTCACCTGCACAAGGTCACGCAGCTAGCAATGACCTGTTGAGACTTTTTTAAACCTCTTTTTATTTTTATTATTTTTTTAATGTTTGTAATGTTTATTTATTTTTGAGAGAGACCGAGCAGGAGCAGGGCACGAGCAGAGAGAGAGGGAGACACAGAATCCGAAGCAGCCTCCAGGCTCTGAGCTGTCAAGCAGAGCCCGACACAGGGCTCGAACCCATGAACCGTGAGATCACAACCTGAACCAAAGTCAGACGCTTAATCGACTGAGCCACCCGGGTGCCCCGAATTTTTTAAAATCTAAATAGAACTCACGTAACCATGAAATTCACTTTTAAAGCATCCAGTGTAGTGTTTTTGCAAAGTTGTGCAACCATCACTACTGTATAATTCCAGAAGATTTCCGTAGCCCCCACAAACAACCCACCCCCATTAGCAGCCCCCCCCCAGCACCCCCTCCCGCTCCTTCTCTGCTCCCAGCCTCTGGCAATCGCTAATCTATGTTCTGCCTGTACGGATTCATCTGGTCTGGACATTCCATAGAAGTGGAATCATATACTATGTGGCCTTCGGCGTCTGGCTTCTTTCACTCAGCATCATGTTTTCAAGATCCATCCACAGTGTGACACATGTGACTGCTCATGTCTCCGAGTGGCCAAATACGAGCCCGTTGTGTGGCCGCCCAGTCGTCGGCTGAGGAGCGTTTGGGTAGTTTTGGCTTCTCGGCCGTCGGGAGCCATGCTGCTGGGAACATTTGCGTGCGGGTCTCGTGCGGACACAGGTTTTCATTTCTCACGGGGGCACGTCACGGAGTGGAATTGCTCAGCCGTCCTGTAACCCGGGGCTGCGCCACTTGAGGAACGGCCAAGCTGCCTTCCAAAGTGGCCGCACAGCTTCCGTCCCCACTGATGGGGTCCGATCTCTCCGCATCCTCGCTGGCCTCTGTGGTCCGTTGCTTAGATGATGGCCATCCTCGTGGGGTTGAACGGCATCTCGTGGTGGCGTTGATTTGCTGGGGAGGCAGTCAGGGGGCGTCTACCTCGAAACGTGCAGCCTCCACTGCCTGGTGCTGCCCAGCAGGGCCCCGGGGACCAGAGGGGCAGGCGGACTGGCTGAGCCTGGGCGTGAGGGTGGGTGGCCAGGGTTGGTGACTGCTCTGAGGACCGGACCACGGGAGCAGCTGGAGGGGTTTCGGGGTTCAAAGCCTGAGAGAATTTGGGGGTGCAGTGGGGTTGGTGAGGGCACGTGCCAGCAACAGCACTGGGAGACTGGACCGTCCTGTCTCCCTGGGCCCGGGGTCAGCCTCTTCCTTTCAAGGAAGGAGGCTTGGCCTCAGGCTTCCTTTACGCAGGACGGACAGGAGCTGAGTGGCAGATTTCCTCCCAGTGCAAAGCGGGGCTCGAGGTGGGAACTGCACCAGGGCTCTCGTGCCCGCTGAGGATGTCATGCGGTACCACCTACTGTCTCCCAAGTTGTGGCTTTCGGGGTCCTGATTCCCCAAGGGAATCTGTTACTCCCAGGACGTGAGGTCAGGGCTCCCTCCCGTGTCTGTGGTGTGGGGGACAGGGCCCCGGAGACCACACGTGCACTGCTGTCAGCTCTCAGCTCATTTCTAATCACTCCCACGTTCAGGGCTCATGTTTCTGGTCATTTACTATGTGTCCTTATGACCTACCCTGCCCCGATGCTCCTGTGCATTTAGTTTCCATCCCCATTTTACAGACGAGGAAACGGAGGTTCTGGGAGGCCAGGGAAGCAGTGTGGCCCAAATCACACACACAGTCGCTGAACTGCACGGTCAAGATTTGAACCTGGTCTCCGGCCACCAGGGGACCCT
Organism: Suricata suricatta; assembly: GCF_006229205.1. Classification (NCBI taxonomy): domain Eukaryota; kingdom Metazoa; phylum Chordata; class Mammalia; order Carnivora; family Herpestidae; genus Suricata; species Suricata suricatta. The sequence continues at coordinate 95,818,247 of NC_043711.1, read as the reverse complement.
TCCATTTTAAGGCTTCCCTCAACGAGGAATGTTGGTTTCCTGCTGCTGCGGAAGAGACGACCGCAAACCCACCAGTTTAACACAGTCCCCACTTACGAGCCGCCAGTCCCGGAGGGCACAAGTTGGTGGGGCTCGGGTCTCTGTTGATGGCATCACACAGCTGGGTCCAAGATACCAGTCAGGCTGAGCTCTTGTCTGGAGGGTCTGGGGACAGATCCGCTTTCAAGATCACTCTTGGGGGTGTCACTTGGCTCCATGTGGCTATAGGACTGAGGTCCCCACTTTCTTATTCGTCGCCAGCTGGGGCCACTTTCAGCTTCTAAAGGCCCTTGGGGCTCCTTGCTCACAGCCCCCCATCGTCAGAGCCAGCGATGGAGACTCTGTCATACCGAATCCCTCCCCTACTTGAAACCTCTTCTGACTGGAAGAGCCAGTCCTGTTTAAGGGCTCACCCGATAAGGTCAGGCCCACCCAGGATAGTCTCCTTTCTTCCCTCGGAAGGTGACCCGATCACCGTAGGCAGAGCCCATTATATTTACAAGGTCCATCCACACTCAAATGAGAAAGGACTATGCAAGGTCACAGGTCACTGCGGGTCATCTTAATACTCTGCCTGCCACGGATCTCAGGTTCTAATAACAATGATCACAATAGCTACAGTTATGTGGATACATTTTTCCATTTGCTAGAGCGTCATGGCTTTCAGACTAATTCTACATCTGTAATCCTGCTGGAGCCCAACAACAGTGCTCTGAGGTATGTGCTTTATCCCCATTCTACCCACGAGAGAGGGGAAAATGCCTGCCCGGCCCAGCAAGGGCTGACGTCCAGATTTCTGACCCCCAGCCCAGGGCTCTTGGCGCGCATGGTGCCCCTGCGTCCCATTAGAGCCCTCAGACCTCTCTGCCGTCCCTGGAAGGGATGAAGCATCATTTCCAGGCAGCCCAGCCTCCAGGGGCTACTTCCTTGTAAACTCGCCACATCGGGTCATTGAAACTCCAGCCTTTACAGGAATTGCCACTGGGCTGGGCAAACCTCACCTCATTTAGCAGGAAAAACCAATAAAGCCAGAGGGGCGCCGAATCAAAACAGCATGTGTGCAGGAAGGGCCCAGCCCCGCAGCGGGGGAGGCGGTTTGGCCGAGGCTGTGATGCGCTGGCCAAAAGCGAGGGGCCATGCGCTCCGGGGACAACGTGTCAGGTAACCGTCATCGCTGTCCTGTGTCGGCGGGCGCCAGGCGCTCGGGTCCCTCAGGGTCCGCCCCCGAGGCCCACATCTTCTAGACTTCCTGTGGGGTACCCCCTTTCATATTTAAACCAAGGCCCGACCTGGATGGGGCTCCAACTCACAAATGGCGAGATCATGACCTGAGTCCAAGTCAGATGCTTTCATTGACTGAGCCACTCAGGCGCCCCAGGATAGAAAATCCTATATAATCAGTCACTCTTCACAACCCCAGTGCAGCCCCTTCTGCCCACGGGTCCTGTCCCAGTGCTCTAAGAAAACCACCTTTTTGCACCAAAAAAAAAAAAAAAAAAAAGTTTTCCAATAAAAATAAATAAATAAAATAAACCGAGACCGGAGACCCCAGTGAGGAACCCAGGAGGACCCTGGCCCCTACCCACTCCCTCACTACCCCCAAAGATTCTCGCGGGTCTTAACATTTCTTCTAGGTTAACATGTGCTGCCATGTTACTTTTTAAAAATTCTTCACTCTCTAAAAATTGCTGTCTTTTCTCCCTCGATCCCATGCCGGTCACTGCTCCGGTTCTTTCGTTTTTCCTGCAGCATTGCTGACACAAGCCTGCTGGCACAGTGGTCTGCCAGGGACTCTAGAGACGGCTGCTGGGAGCCCGTGGAAAGAATGTGGCTGATTTGAGCCGAGCTGGGGGGGGTCTCCTGGAAGGTCACCGGGGGTGCGCACGGGCCTGGAACGGATCCGATCCAAGGGCTCCAGGACCCAAGGTGGGCTCACAACAGACATTCCAGTCAGGGCCCCAGTGCGGCCGGGAGGAACAGAACCCAGAGTTTTCGGTCCCCGGTCCTCCAGCAGGCCGTGTCCGCTTAGCCTGGCGTCGCTCTCGTGCCTGTGCTTGGCGGGGGGACCGTGGGGTCCCTGGGCCAGGCCCAGCAGACCTACAGTGAGTGGGCAAAAACTAAGTCCTCAAGGGGCCTGGGGGGCTCAGTCAGTTGAGCATCCGACTTCGGCTCAGGTCATGATCTCAGGGTTCGTGAACTCGAGCCCCACATCAGGCTGGATGCTGTCGTCTCTCAGTGCAAAGCCTGCTTCAGATCCTGTGTCCCCCTCTCTCTGCCCCTCCCCGACTTGCACTCTCCCCCCCCAAATAAATAAATATTTAAGAAAACAGCTAAGTCCTCAGAAGGAAAAAGGGGTGCCCGCCATCGGGAAGAGAGAAAGTCTACAGAATTCACGGTGATGGGAGGCCACGGGGAGCACACTTGGAATCCTAAAATTTCATTGCCTGGAGAATTTCATGTCTCATTCCCTCCCGTCCCCCAAAGCCCTTCTCTTCGCCAGCTGTCAGCCATCAAGAAGCACATTTCTGTGTTTTCTCAGACTGAGCTAGTGTCTATTCCCCTGCTCTCCCATGCTCGGGGCCACCGTGACCCATCCAGAATCCCCTTAACCTGATGAGTTAAACAGAATGTGTCCCCCACCCCCTGCCCCAAAGGCCTGCTGAAGTCCTAACCCCTGGTACCGATGCATGTGACTTTCTTTGGAAATAGGGACCTTGCAGATGTAATCAAGTTAAGGTGAGGTCACTAGGGTGGGCCCCAGTCCAGTAACCGTGTGTTCAGAACAAGAGGGAGGGGCGCCTGGGTGGCTCAGTCACCCGACATCAACTCAGGTCATGATCTCACAGTTCAGGGGTTCGAGCCCCCTGTCAGGCTCTGTGCTGACAGCTCAGAGCCTGAGGCCTGCTTCGACTCTGTGTCTCCCTCTCTCTCTGACCCTTCCCTGCTCACGCTGTCTCTCTCTGTCTCTCAAAATTAAATAAATGTTAAAAAAAATTTTTTTAAAAAGAACAAGAGGGAAATGCCTTGTAAAGGCAGAGACCCCTGGGAGGAGGCTGCGTGACCCAAGAGGCAGAGATGGAGAGGCAGAGCTGGAAGCCAAGAAGGGCCAAGGACAGACGGCCACTAGCAACCGCTGAGAGAGGCTAGGAAGGACCCTTTCCTAGAGACACCTTGATCTTGGACTTCTGGCTTCCAGAAGAGTGAGACCGTACATTTCTGTTGTTTGAAGCCACCTGCTTTACGGTGCTTGTCAGAGCAGCCGCAGAAAACTAGCTTCCTCGGGTCTCTAATCTTGCAGCACAAATCAGTAGACCAAGATATCAACCTGGGCACCCGGGGCGGGGGGGGGGGGGCTCAGTCGATTAAGCCTCTGACTCTTGATTTAGGCTCAGGTCATGATCCCTCAGTTTATAAGTTCGAGCCCCGAAATGACAGTGCAGAGCCTGCTTCGTATTCTCTCTCTCTGCTTCTTTTCTGCCCCTCCCCACCCCTCTCAAAATAAATAAACTTTTTAAAAAAGCTATCAGGGTGCCTGGGTGGCTCAGTTGGTTAAGCGTCCAACTTCGGCTCAGGTCATGATCTCACGGTTCATGGGTTTAAGCCCCGTGTTGGGCTCTGTGCTGACAGCTCAGAGCCTGGAACCTGCTTCAGATTCTGTGTCTCCCTCTCTCTCTGACCCTCCCCTGCTCACGCTGTCTCTCTCTCTCAAAAATAAATAAAACATTAAAAAAATAATAATGATAAATAATTTAAAAAGCTACAAATTATAGGGGCCGCCTGGGTGGCTCAGTCGGTTAAGCATCTGACTTCAGCTCAAGTCATGATCTTATTGTTCTTGAGTTCGAGCCCCGCATCAGGCTCTGTGCTGACAGCTCAGAGCCTGGAGCCTGCTTCAGATTCTGTGTCTCCCCCTCTCTCTCTGTCCTTCCCCAGCTTGCACTCTTTCTCTCTCTCAAAAATAAATAAACTTCTAAAAAGCTATACATTATAGTTGGGTTTCCCTTTGAACAAAGAGAAAAAAGAACATCCCTGCAACTGTAAAGGGGTAACGTAAGTAATGTCAATGATTTTTATAGATGAGGAAACCAAGGCCCAGAGGTTAGACAACTTGTCTAAGTCACAGAGCTAGAAAGAGGCAAAGTCTGAACTTGAACTTGGTTGTTTTTGGACCTCAAGACTGACACTCATCACCCTCCCTGTGGATCTGGGGATGAGTATCTCCTGGCTTATTGCAGGGTCCCCAGCTCCTCGTCCCCAGATGTCACCCCTCTGTATTACAGGAGCTCAAACCTTAGGACTCTCCGTGTCCTTACGGGAACCACGTGCTCCAGGGACATCTTCTGTAACATGAGCCCTCTTTCCCCGGTGATTTTCATCACAAAACTGGAGATGCGTTCCCACCAAACTCATCTCCCAGTAGGCCACGTAGGAATGTTTGGCAAAGAAGGAATTAATTGATAAACAGCTTGTGGTACACAAACTCCGGAGTTGGCCTGCAGTGTTTTGCAACGCTTTTGGAAACTCCAGGATTACAATTTCAGCACAAACTGTTTATTTCAGGCTGTTAAGCCACATACATGTCTTGCATGCCTGGGAATCCACTGGCCTCGCTCGGAACCTCGGGAACGGGGCCCCTCTTTTCCTTTTCCACGGGCATTTTTAGTGGCTGGTGGAGCAGGGCTGCAATACCGGGGGAGACCAGTAGGGGGCCTTCTTCCAACGGGAAATGGATCTAAGGCTGAGGATCCTGGAAATTGAAGGCTTTGGGTCCTAGAAAATAAGCCTGTTTCTTTGGGAGGAAATCCACTGTCTCTGCAGTTGGTACCGGGGGGGGGGGGGGGGGACAGGAAAGTGCACGTGGCACTGTCGAAAGAAAAACCAAAATGGCAGGCTGGCTGGATTTGTCTCTTGTAAATTGTTTACCTTAGGATGACCAGATGGTTCGTGTCTTGGACCCTTGACCACTTCCGGTGCCGTTAACAGCCTCCATCAGCAAACAGTCCCCATCCACCAGCCCACGTGCCTGTGCAGGAGTCCAGGGACCTGCTGGTGGGGGCGGTGGGGGGGCTCGGGCATTCCAGGAAGCTGACTCCGCACCCCCTGGGGCCATGTATCCTCATCCAAACGCAGAGGGCCGAGGTTAAGCAGCTGTGGAGAGTGGAAGGCATGTGAGCAACCGCAGGGGGTGGGCTTGAAATGTTAATACTCACGGGCTCCCCAGTGACAGCCCCCTAGCCCCTCACCTGTCACCACCTGTCCTCCAGTGTAGCCCTGTGCACCCTAGCCCCTCACCTGTCACCACTCACGCGCTCAAAATGTGTTTGATCGCCAATATTTCCCTCCTGTCCACCTGCCCCGGCTGTGTGACGTTGGCAAAACCACTTGCTCTCTCTGAGCCGCAGCACTGCGGTTGTAAAGGGAGTGGGGAGGGTACCTACAGTGCCTCCTGCCTGCCTTACAGGCTGGGTAGGAAGGGGCGGAAACAGGAGGGATGGTGTCAAGACTTTGCAAGTCCTCCCCCACTCCCACCCCACCTACCCCTGCCTTTCCTAGGACACGCCCCTGTTGTGATTACTTTTTTAGGGGGAGAAAGGGGCACAACAGGTGTGCTTGTCTTTCTGGGCAGTGGGTAGGGGGCTTGTGCCCACCTCCATCCTCAGGGACTGCTGAGCCAGGCCTCTCTGCGGGCAGTGCTTCTTCGCAGATTCGGGGCTGAGATTTGAGTTAGATGCGACAGAAGCTGCAGGCCCAGGGAGGCGTGTAAGGAACCTGATGGGCATGTTCAGGCTGAGGCGGAGGGCGAGGTGGAGGCAGAGAGGCCAGTGACGACCAGAGAGGTGACGGGGGCTTGGCCCCGGGGGTGGGTGGGGGGCACGATTCAGGGAGTCTCTGAGAAGCAGAGCACCCAGTGAGATCTCTCGGCCAAGGGCCTCTGTGGAGGACGGAGACGCTCTTGAGGACTTTACAGCCTGGCGAGGGAGGCGGAATTCTCGCCCAGAGAGCTAGGCTTCAGGGGTCTAGAGAGCAGAAGCTTGATCTTCGAGGGGGAGAAAGCAAGTTCCAAACTCTTGAAACATAGAAGGACAATGGTGACAGATCTGGTCACATAAATAGTTGAAGCTTCTCTCTCTCTCTCTCTCTCTCTCTCTCTCTCTCTCTCTCTCTCTCTCTCTCTCTCACACACACACACACACACACACACACACACACACACCATTAGGAACAAGTTAAAAAGTGAGTGAGGGGCTGGGAGAAAACTAATAGTCACTAAGACACAGCTAGGTAGCTGGACAAAGGACTATGAGCGGAGAAGTTCCAGAAGAGATTCTAAAAACAGTGCGCACAAGAAAACTCCGACCTCGTGAGGAACCAGGGAGCAGAGGGTGAAGCGCCCACCTTCCTCGACACCCCGAGTGAGGTGCCGAAGGAAGGGACCCTTGATAGGAAGAGGAGACTCTAAACAGTGCTCAGTGGGAGACTGAGGGCGTTGGTGGCTCAACGACATCAGCCGTGCCCCTGCCAACTCCGGAAAGCCGGCAGTCAGGGCCTGCGTGGGAGGGGCTGCCCTGGACGCCGGGCTGCCTGGGTTTGACCCTCCAGATCCCAAAGGCCACAACAGGGCAAAGTGGAACGGCATCACGTTTTGCTGAGGTCAGTAGAGCATATTCGGGCCAAGTGTAAGGCCCCCCCTGGCTGCCCCCTCGGCCCCTCTGCCTGGGCTAGGCTGGCCGGACAGAGGAGCAGGGGCGGGGGGAGAGGAGGCTCGCTGGATCTGCACAGTAAAGGTGTGGGTGTGAAGGAGCCGGGCCGGAGCCTGTGGGTGCGAGGTGGCCGGATTGTTCTAAAAGCAGACAGGTTCGGAGGGCGGCTGGCAGAGGGCAAAGGGCAGGGCCGGTGGCGACTTTTTGAGCCCCCAGCACCTTGGCTTTCGCGGACTCTTCCTGTGTAAGAAATATTAAGTAGTGTAAGTACCACTGAATTGGTCTAAGGATGGATATAATACATCCTATTAATGTAGAAATAGTAACACATATGTAAGAAAACATTGTGCTCAACCTAAACGTTCACTTCTTTTTTTAAGGCAGTTTTAAGTTCATTTACTCAAGAGAGTTGGGGGGGCACAGAGAGAGGGAGAGAGAATCCCGAGCAGGCTCCATGCTGCAAGCACAGAGCCCCATGTACGACTCGATCTCATGAACCTGGAGATCATGACCTAAGCTAAAATCAAGAGTTGGACACTATTTAAAAAAATAGTGGGAGGCTTAACCAACTGAGCCACCCAGGCGCCCCTAAAAGTTCATTTCTTATCTTCTGATTTTAAAAGTAATCCAACCATCCGCGTGGGCCCCGTGCATGAGTCCCTGGTGCCCGATGACGTCGGCCCTGGGAAAGGGACCTGGCTGCCCTTCCAGAGACAGCCGCCAGGATGACACTCCTTCTCAGTGCCTTGGCGGTTCAGGAGAGGCTGCTCTGGTGTCCAGCCGTGAGGGTGAGTGGCAGGAAGGGTCCGTGTCCCTGACGGTGGAGAATCCGGGCAGTTGATCCAGCACAGGGTGGATGACCGAGGTGGCCGTTGGGTTTGAATCCAAATCCTGCCTGTGTTAGGTGGACCCAAGCCAGTGTGTGTGTTCATCAGTGGTCAGGTGCTTCTGGATAAAAGGAGGAGGTTGCCTATGGGTCTCTCTCCACCGCCAGGAAGCGGCGGGAGGGGGGGGGTTGGGAAGAAGTCAGGTGTCCTTCAGAACTCTGACGTTAATAGCAAACACCCCAAGGAGGCCACCAACCTCTTCTCCAAGCTCGAACCCCTTGTTCACATCCTGGCGTGAGTGTGCAGGTGCGCACACGCGGAGGGGAGGGGGGGCGGGGTAGCACAGGCCCCATGGGAGCTGCAGCCCCGGGGTCCCTTCTGAAGATGTTGGGCTGTTGGGCGCCCCCTGATTCCTACCCCCTATGCATGTGAGGCGGAAAAGGCTCAGAGTATCTGCAGCCAAAGGACGATGAGGCCTTCAACACCATTTTCATACATGAAAATTACCCCTAATGCCAATGCTGCTACTTCACGAACCCTCAGACTTGAAGAGCTGCCTTCGACCCAGTGGTTCCCCCTGGAGGTGATTCTGCCACCCAGGGGACACGCGGCAGTGCCGGCAGACCCTCTTGGTTGTCACCATTGGAGGGGGCGGGGCTCCTGGTGTCCAGTGCTATGAATGCACAGGGCGCCCCCTCCCACCCCGCAAATGATCTGGCCCGAAGCGTCAGTGGTGCTCTGAGACGCTCCCACAACCACTCGGGAGTGAGGGCTTCTGACTGGGGTCCCACACGTGTTGTCCCGTCGCCCCAGGACATGGATGAGGTGCACCCACACCCGGGTCTCACGGCCGGCGCACAAGCGTTTTAGGGTGAATTCGTGAAGACTTGATGCTGCCACTTGCTAGTTCGACAAGCCTCAGTTTCCCAGTCTGTTAACTGGGGGTGGTGACAGTGCCCACCTCAGAGCGTGCTGTGGGGGAGATGCTCCGTGTCCAGCTCTCAGCCCGGCATCCGGCACACGTGGTTAAGGGGGTGCCGCTTGCCGGGCCCAGAGCGAAGCTGAGGCCTGACGTCCTGGGTGCCGGAGCACAAGTAAGTGCTCTCGAAGCCTTGGTGCTCGTGAGCAGTATTGCTGGCCTCACTTTTTGGCATCAGAGGCACTTGGCTAAGAACAGCGACCCGCCGGGAGGGGTCTGACGGCCCCATCTCTCCCGCCCCGCCTATTTATAGAGCTGGTGGAGCCGGGGTGTCAGAGGTTTGCCCCCACCCCACCCCCACTGTGCTTCCCAGAAGCTCGGCCTTCGCCCCCCATCCCTGTTGTCCTGTGACCAGCTCTGTCTTTCCAGCCGCGAGCCCCCACTGCACGCCCTCCACCCCTCACCCCTGCAGCGGCCCCAGGAGGCTCCTTCCCCAAAGAGCTGCGTCTCTTCCAGGTCCCCCCCAGCCCCGGCGGTGATGTCCTGTGCTCAGAGCAGTGGGGGGGGGGGGCATTTAAATCAAAACACCCTCTGGACATTTCACAGAAAGTAGTGAGTCATCTTTACCTCGTAAAAGCCCAGGGAGTTAGCTGGGAGTGTGGATGATGTTTGTGGGTCTTTAAAAAAGTCTTTTCTTTTCTTTTCTTTTCTTTCTTTCCTTCTTTCTTCTTTCCTTCTTCCTTTCTCTCTTTCTTCTTTCTTCTCCCTCCCCTTCCTTCCTTCTCTCCTTCCTTCTTTCCTCCCTCTCTTCCTTCCTTTAGAGAAAAGTTGCTCTTTTGACCCCAACTTCATCCTGAAAAGCAACGTTCTCTAGGTCGGAGGACGCACAGCGTCCACCTGGAGCTTCATTACTATGCAACCAGGAACCAATCTTTCTGTTGTCTGCAGATTAACTTTTCTTTCTTCTTTCTTTTTTTTTTCTGATGATGCGGGAATGCATGTCTGTTGTAGAACGCCGGTAAGGCATCGTTTCAAAAATAAAACGGAGGGCAGGTCGTGTCGGAGTTTACATCTTGGTCTTTTATCCTCAATATCTTCCTCTGAATGTCTATACTTTCCCAGGTCATTATTCCTCAAAATCATGCTCCTCCTTTCCGCGGCCATGTGTGAATCTGCGTATGGCTGAGCCACCTGGGCTATGTTGAGCTCTCCCTTGCACTTGGCCGTTGGGGCCTCATGCAGGGTTTTCAGCTGTGAAATGGCCACAGGTGCGCCGCAAAGCCTGATGGGATGGCTCACCTGTCCACTCACGTGACTGGTCCTTCTGTGCCTCCCGCCTGCACTGGAGCAGGTCTTGGCCACCTCCGGGGCTGCCCTGGGCAGGAAGGTCACAGGGGACTCTAGACTGTGTGATGAACTGAGGTGTGGGGCCTTCTCGGATCCTGGGTCCCGACTCCCACGCCTGGTCTTGAACCACCTGCCACGCAGCCCTGGGACAGCAAACGCTGGGAGGTCAGGGCTTCCCAGGACACTGCTGCTCCCCCCTCACACTGGAAGCCAGCGCTGGCGGCTCGTGTGGCTCTCCATCAGGCCATCTGCAGAGACACACCTAGGTGTCCCCTCCAACCCCCCCGCCCCCGTCTCACTTCCACGGTGGGGTCAGAACTGTGGGCTCAGGGAGCTGGCTTCCTACCTGCTCTACTTAAACCAAGCGTCCTTGAAATCCATCAGTCTCCTTTGAAATACACTGTGATCTAAACAAAACACGTCCTATCATACAGAAGACCGTTTGCTCTAAATGGAAGTTTACCCCTAAAAGAAACGCAACAAAACACCCGATTCAATCTGAGCTCGTCCCTCTGCCTGCCCACGACTCTGTGCCTGGTGCCAGCTCTGAGCTCGGTTGAGCAGGGGGGACAAGTGTCAGATGCTGGGAGCTGGAGAAAGGGGGCGGCGGCGAGATTCCTGCTCCTGCCAGGGGAATCCGCGTCTACTGTGTGTTCCTAACTTGGCCCAAATTGGCCTGCGCTTTGGGGGACCCTGAATTCCAGCCCAACCCTCCCACTTTACAGACAGAGAGACTGAGGCTCAGGGGGGAGGGAACTTGTCCCAGATCATGTGCAGGGGTCCCCTGGGCACCCTGTCCTGGCTCAGGAGAGGTGAGCAGATTCCTTGCAGCAGGGGGAGAAGCATCTGAAAGCATCCTATGGGAGCAGGGCCCAAGCTGGCGGGCGTCAGAGCTACCATGGCCTCTGTCCTCTGTGGGTTGGCTGTGGGATTTTCCCTCTCAGGGGACCATCAGATGTCTGGGTCTTGTCTGTGGGGGAAGTAAGAGGTGGGTGGGTAAGGGATTGGATGCAGAGAGCAAAACCCCAGCCCAAGCTGGAGTAGGCCGTACCGGGTGTCTGAGCTTCCCCCGAATGGTGGTCAGTGCTGCCCCGGGAGACGTGGACTTGTGGCCAAAGGGGCAGGGCCTCTCCAGTGTGACAGCCCCCATGCCCTGGATGGAGGTGCAGGGTTCGAGGGCCTGGCATGCAGTAGGCACTCACTCATTGTCTACTGAGACGCAGCACTGTCTGGCCAGGTGTGCAGTAGGGTGTATTCAGTAAGTGGATGAACTCAAAGGGCGCCATTATCAAATCCAGAGGGTGCTGGAGGCCTGTCCGGCCTACTTCTCCCTGGATGCAGCTTATACCCCCGTCCCCACGGAGGCCTGTCCCCACAGAGGTCTGTCCCCACCTAGCCCCCGTCCCCATGGAGGTCTGTCCCCACCTAGCCTCTGTCCCCATGGAGGTCTGTCCTCACGGAGGTCTGTCCCCACCTAGCCCCCTTCCCCACGGAGGTCTGTCCCCACCTAGCCCCTGTCCCCACAGAGGTCTGTCCCCACCTAGCCTCTGTCCCCACAGAGGTCTGTCCCCACCTAGCCCCTCAGGGGTCCTCTTTGGTACATGATGCTCTAGTCACAATACTGAACTAAGTTTATCTAATTGCATTTCATCTCATTGACTATCTCTGAGCCTTTGCACATGCTGTTCCTAACACCTGGCACACTCTTCCATCCCATCCTCTCTCTCTGCCAATTCTTCTCCCTCCTTTAGATTTCAACATTTCACTTCCCCCAGGGGGTCTCCCCAGCACCCCCCACAGCTGGTCGAGGGGTCCTTGTCTCCTCCCCAGGCCTCTTGTTCACCATCACAGTCCAGCCTAATTCCTGTTGCCCCCAGACTAGTTCACAGCCATATGCCCAGTGCCTGCATACAGCAGGCCCTCAATACATGTGTGCTGAACAAACAAATTGAGTAAATGAGCCCTAGACACAGTTCTGAAGAGATGTCTTTCAGTCATTCATTTGTTCAAGCAATCACTTGTGGACCAGTACTTACGGGGGCCTCCTGCTTGGTGAGGCCCCGGGACACACGGCCGTGAGCAAGTCCCTGCCCGTGGAGCTTGGGACTCCTGGGAGGGCCACACGATTGCCAAGCAGATGGACAAGACAAGTCGGGATGGCGATGAGTTGAAGGATTTGGAACCGGGTGAGGAGGGAGGCCGCGGTAGCCAGGGGGGTCAGGGAGGGCTTCTCTGAGGAGGTGGCCTTCCTGCTGGGATCCCAAGCTGGGAGGGAGCATCACCGGAGACCTGGGGGAAGAGCATGCCAGGGACGGAGAGGGCATGGCCAGGGCAGAGGCCTGGAGGTGTCTGCAGCCAGGGGGCTGGCGGGGGAGGAGCGTGGATTCTTCTGGCCCTTTCCATTCACCTCTGGGTGATCCGGGCAGGTCAGGTGACCACTCTGGGCGTGCTTCCCCGTGCAGAGAGGGAGGTGGCCTCCATCGGGTGCAGACAGTAGTCTGGGTCCCAGAGTGGCCTCCTCGTGTCGCCCATCCCTCTTAGGTATAAACTCACATTCCTCATCCTGGGCTATTTGGCCATTTCCTTTCGTGCTAAACCAAAGGGACTATTTTGGAAACTCCTATAAGCAAACTGAGCCCTGTCTGGCATTTGAGCGGATATAAAAGAGCCCTAAGTGAGGGACTCAGGCATAAAAGCCACCCAGCCCTGAGAGCCCATGCTGTTAAATTTAGAAGCATCACCTCCAAATGAGGTGAAATTGTAGGTTCCCTGGGCCGACGGGCGGTTCTGGCCAGCAGTGAGCTGGACAGATTTAGCGGAGCGGGCTCAGGCTGCCCCCCGGCCGTGCTCAGGGAGGAGGGTGTCTGGGGAGCCGCTGGCTGTGTGGGAAGCCCCCCCATCTGTCCTGCCCCGGCTGCACTCGCCAGCCGTGTCCAAGCCATCGGTTTACACGGGTGCTGCCCAGGGTACCAGGCCAGCGAGAGGCGGCGAGGGACGCACGGGAAAGAGGCCACCAAAGGTTTGGGACCTGCGTGACTTCTGTGCCTCTCTCCTCCACTCAGGGGGCCCTGCGAGGTCTCTGGCTTATCTCTCTTGCCCTGCAGAGTGCCAGCCATATCCAGGGCTGCCCTGAGCCTCCAAGTGACCCTCCCTGGGGACTTCCCCGGGCCTGTCCACAATCCAGCAGCTAAAGGGTTAACGCCAGCCACAACTCGGGGGGGGGGGGGGGGGGGGGGGGGGGGGTCTCCAAGGTGCCCAGCCTCTGTTCTGAGTGGTCAGTGCCCCTGCTGTGTCTGTGATTAAACCTTAGGAATAGCGGCCTTGGTGGAAAGTGACCATTTACGGGGGCTTGTCGGGAGCTGTCCACTGGAGGCTCCTGACATTCTAGGGGTCTCAGCCTGGCCACCCCAGCCCCTCTACCGGAAGGGAGCTGTTCTTGTAGTAAGAAACCCAGCTGCGTGAGATTGCAGGGGGTCAACCAGTCAACAACCAGGATTAACCCCACAGGGCCTGTGGGGGAGGGTGGGGGGTGCCGCTGGACTCACTTTGGGAGCAGCAGAGCTGATTGGGGGCTGATGCTGGTCCCAAGAGGCCTCCAGGGACTGAGCTCCCACCCCCTGAGGCCGGCAGGGGATGGGGCCGGCTCCTCCCGGGCCACCCCCAGTGCGATGCTTCTCGCTCAGGGGGCAGGTCCCTTCGTGACCTGCTTCCGTTCCGGGGCACCATCTCTTCCATTCAGCCTGGTCTGGCTCTTGGATGGGAACATGTCCTCAGCACAGCCCCCCGCAAGCAGGTGCGTGCCCAGCATGAAGTGTCCAGGCTTTAAAGGTCCATCACGCCCAGGTCCAATCCCAACTCTGGCGTTTCCATCCTGCGTGATTGTGGATGAGTCGTTTCCTCTGCTCTCTGAGCCTTGGTTTCTTTATCTGCAAAATGGGGATAATAATAGTGTTTACAGGATATAAAGTTGGGAGAATTAAATGAGATTTTAAGCCCTTAGAGTAGGGAGCAGGCAGCGTGCTGGCCACCCAGGGGTCAGAGGTCATGCTGGCTACCCACAGGCCCTCCATTAATAGCTGTAAGTACTGTTTATGGGAACATGACCATGCCCATCATTTACGTGAAGTCTGTGGCTGCTTTTGCTCTAAAACAATAACGTTAAATAGTTGTAACAGAGTATATGGCCCGCAGAGCCAAAAACTTCAGTAGCTGGTCCTTTACAGAAAGTGTTTGTCAGCTTCTGCCTTGGACTTAGTGGAAATTCTCATCCTGATCCTTATCTTTATCTACTTCACTGGCACTATGGGCTGCGCAGCCTGGGGCAGTGGGGGCTGCAGCTCCCAGCCCTCAGCCCTCAGCCCCAGTCCCCAGCCCCAGATCCCAGACCCCAGCCCCCAACCTGCAGCCCCCAGCCCTCAGCCCCCAGCCCCAGATCCCAGACCAGCCCCCAGGCCCCCAGCCCCCAGCCTGTAGCCCTCAGCCCTCAGCCCCTAGCCCCCAGACCCCCAGACCCCCAGACCCCAGCCCTCAGCCCCAAGCCCCAGCCCTCAGCCCCATCCTGCAGCCCCCAGCCCTCAGGCCCCTAGCCCCCAACCTGCAGCCCCCAGCCCTCAGCCCCCCAGCCCCCAACCTGCAGCCCCCAGCCCTCAGCCCC
>NC_043711.1:95789095-95803660 GCF_006229205.1 Suricata suricatta | reverse complement strand
CCCCAGCCTCCAGACCCCCAGCCCCCAGCCTACAGCCCCCAGCCCTCAGCCCTCAGCCCCCAGCCCCCAGCCCCTAGCCCCAGCCTGCAGCCCCCAGGCTGGTACCGGAGGGAGTACTCTTCCCAACCAGTGACCTTGGTGATCTCCCTCCTGCTCCCCACTCATTCCCTTGCCCAGCTTGCCTGGGGGCTCTCAAGAGTTCCAGAAGGTCCCGGTGCCACCCTGAGCATGTACTGATAGTGGTGGGGACATAGTGTGCTGATAAATGTTTAGTGACCTGCAGGAAAACACCACCACTAACAAAGCCCAGGTTTGTAGCACTTGCCAAGATCCGGGGTGTAAATATTCCTACCTTTCAAGTAGGAATCTTTTGGTAGATTTCAAGCTACCGAGAAAGTAACACTGGACGCCCATGAGCTGGTCCAGGCCGGGGCAGGGGGCCGTGGGGACCTCCCTGTGGGGCTGGGGCATCTCCTAGAGGCGGGGACGGGGACGTCTGCACACAGCCGGAGGCGCTGGCGTCCCCAACCCATCACACGCAGGGTCCCAGCTAGTCCCTACCTCTTCCACACCGGCTTCTCAGGCCAGTCTCGTCCCCTCTCTGGGCCTCCCTTCCCCAGCTGTTAAAGTAGGTCAGCAACGGCTCCGAGGCCTCGGGGGCCATGTAGACTTAATAAGATAAATTTCCATGAGGCAGTCAGCACAGGGCCGACTTAAGAAGAGCACCCAGTAGATAGTGGCTCCCAACGGAGCTGTTGTTCACAGATCCGGACAGGCTTGCCTGCACCCTGGGTGCTCAGCAGACACCCACCAGCCTCCCCCGCCAGGGCTAGAGGGCGCCTGCTGGGCTCACTGCCTCTGTGGCACCCGCGGGGCCAGGCCTCTGCCCACCAGCTGCACAGCGACAACCTGCCCTTTCCCTTTTGCACTGCGGACCCTCGGCACATTGTCTTCTGGGTCCTTTCCTGACTTTCCATTTGGCAAATGTGACCGCTGGGGCCTGGTGCCGGCGAGAGGCACCACTGGGATTTGAGCCTGGGTCTGGCCTTTTGGTGTTGAGGGCTCGCCCATGCACAGCGCGGTGTGGGGTGGAGGTGGGGGGAGCCTGGGAGGGGAGGGGGCCGCACGATCTGCCTGCGGAGGGGGGGCTCTGGAGCCTATGGTGGGGGCCGACACACGTGAAATGCAGGGCGGGACACTGGGCAGACATGGGTGGAAAGAGGACGTTGTTCCGGGGACAGGCCCGGCCCTGAGCAGGGCTGTGGGCTGTGGCAGGTGAAGGGACGCAGGGGCCTTACTGAGCAGTGACACGAGCGGGCGAAGCTGTCTCAGAGGCTTGGCTGGGGCAGGGGGTCCCTGGGACCCTTGGACCGACGCCACTCTGGCCCAGGAGCCAGCTGTGAAACCGCAGCAGCGGACACTCAGGTTAGATCCGCAGGAGACCCTGTGACTGTTGGTGCCGGACGACGCTGGCGACACTCCCAAGGGATGTGGTGTCACCTTTTCAAACTAGAGGTGGTTTGGAAAAAAGAGAAGACAGCCAGGCTCTAGGCGGCCTCACTACAGCCTGGGCCGGGACGGGGCGATGGGACTCCGGAGGGCTTGCATACCAGCAGCCCGGCCTCATTCGAGTTGGGCTCTGTCACCCCTGCTCAACCTCCCGAGGCTCCCAGTCACACTCGCCCAATTGCAAGGCCACTCTCCTCCCTGGGGTTACCAAGGCCCCCATGAGCTGCACTCATGGCCTCTCTGGCCTCACCTGAAGTCACGCCCCAAACCACAGCTCTCTTTTCTGTTTCTGATGACATCGTGTCCTCTGTACATCCGGGCCTTTGCCCATGCTCTTCCCTCTGCCTCAGATACCCTTCCACACACTTCCCTTCTCCTTCCCTCGTCTCAGCCTTTCCTTCTCAGCAGTTGGTCGCCTCCTCCCTGGGCTCCCCTGTGACCGGTAGCTCATCAACCTCCCTGCCAGACCAGGAGCCCTGGAAGGCAAGGACTTTGCTGTCTTGCTCAGTGCGTGTCTCCAGCACGGGGTCCGGCACACAGTGATCCATGAGGGTTTGTGGAGGGGGCGACAGTTACTGCAGGGAGGAGCAGCTGAGGTCAGGTATGGTTTCAGGACGAGCTGACTTGTCCCGTTGGAGGACTCCGTCATTAAGAACCCGAGCACAGAGTCCAGAGACCTGGGTTCGAATCTCGCTCCTGCCGCTAGCCCCAAGCAGTCCGCCAACCTCACTGAGCCTCAGTTTTCTCATCTGCGAGCTGGGGACAGTACCAGCTGCCCTCTGTCTGGGGCTGTTGTCTGGACCTTGAGGGCCATGGTGGAGGGGGACCAGCCGTGACCAGCACTCACCAGGGGGCGGTGCAAGGCTGACTCTCTTGTCCTTTCCCTGTAGGTGACGGCCATGTCGGTGAGGCTGCGGTTCCTGTCCTCTGGGGATGCGGGGGCCGTGGGGGTCGTGGGCCGGAGCGCCTCGTTCGCGGGCTTCAGCAGTGCTCAGAGCCGGAGGATCGCGTAAGTTCCGCCTGCGAGGAGGGGGCAGGGCCGGTTTGTCTGCCGCGGCCCGTGAACCTGCCGAGTCCGCAGCCCAGGGCGGTGTGGGCGCGCGTGCGCATGCGCGTGCGTGTGCGTGTGTGACACTCGGTGCTGGGAGAAACCTGTAATTTCCTTGAGATCCGAAGGGGCCTCATCTCCCAAGCTCCTGGCAGTTGGTCCTGGAAATCACCTGCCTGAGCTTCTCAGGCCCACTTGGCAGATGGGAAAACAGGCTCAGAGAGGTGGAGCTGCTCACCCAAGGCCACACAGCAAGACTGGTTCACTTGGCACTGGCACTTTGTCTGGGGGCGGGGTCAGGATGGAATGTTCTTCCTGTTTGATAGACGGGGACGTGGGGCCACCTATCCCAGCTCTGTGACCTGGGGCAAGCGGCCTCACCTCTCTGAGTCTCGGTTTCCTCATCTGTGAAAAGGGGATCACGCGGGTCCCTCCCCCACAGAGTTGTCCTGAGAACACGAGGGGGGTGACCCAAGGCGAGCAGCCGGCACACATGGTCATGGGAAATTTTCAAGGGAGCAGCAGCAGCGTCTGCAGAGATGGGCCTGGGGTCGGTGCTGCCCCTCCAGACGCGAGTTCATGGCTGTGCCGCAGGTGGTGCCCAGGGGGAAGGTTTGCTTCCACTCCTGGGGGCCACAGACTGGTCCTGGGCTTCATGTCGGGCACTGTGCAAGCCTGGGGAGCTGCCTGCTTGCTAGCAGGCCGGCGGGGGGGAGGCAGACAATCCCTCAGGCATCCCGAGGGGCCTCAACACCTGCCTGTCTGAGCAAATGTGGGGGACAGGCCGGACTCCCAGCCGAGCAGGGCTCTGAACGTGGCTGCCCAGTGAGTCAGTCAACAACCAAATCGCCTCACGACCCCTCCTGCCCAAAACCCTCGAGGGATTCCCATCGGCTTAGAATACAGGCCAGACTCCTCACTGGCCTGACGCACGTGCCCTGGCCCCTCTAATCCTCTGCTTTCGCCACCTCAACCACCTTCCCCTTGGGGGCCTTTCCCCGGGCAGTGCCCCCACCCTGGGCCTCTCCTGTCCCTCCGCTTTACCTGGCCACGTGCTGCCTAATCTTTGGGCCTATGGACCACCCGCGCCCCAGACCAGGCCCTCCTGTGGCTCTTTCCCGGGGTCCAGCTGCACACTCGCCCCCCAGGGATGCCAGGCCCCTGAGGTCAAGCTCGCCCGGCTCACCCACTCGTGTCCCCAGGAGGAGCGGCATCTCAGGGTGAAATCCTGGAGTGTCTCAGCGGGAGGCACACTTAGGAATCCCTAATTCATTCTACAAATATTTACGGAGCGCCTCTTCTGTCCAGGCCCTGTCCTCAGGCTCTGGGGACAGAACCAGGCCCCGCCCTCCAGTCAGGGCAGTGAGCAATAGGCCGACGATAATCACGATGGATTCAGCTGGTGGCCGTGAGGGAATTAAAATGGGGATGTGGGCGGGCGGCAGGGGCCTCAGAGGAGCCCCCAGTGAGGCCGGGGCACCTTTAAGGTAAGAGAAGAGAAGCTGATCATATGCAGAAAGCATGTGGGGCTGGCGAAGTCTTCCAGGTGGAAGGGGCAGCCAGTGCAAAGGTCCTGGGGTGGGGATGAGCTTTGAGGCACAGAAAGGGGGTGTGTGGCTGTCTTGGGGGATACACATAGGGGGGTGCAGGGCTTTGTGGGCCACAGCAAGAACATGCATAGTGTCGGGGAGGGCAGGCCCGAAGGGGTGAAACACAGGAAACCAAAGACCCAGAGACAGTGAGCGCCCCGTCCCTCTGGCTCCAGCCTCCAAGAGGAGAGAGCGTGGATGCCACTGTGAGGAAGGCATACAATAGGCACTCCATAAATGCAGCTGAGAAGGGCTAAGTCAACTGGCCAGGGAATGATTAAGTTCCTTAATAGAACCGCTTTCGAACTGCCTCTTCTGGGCATCATCATGGGCCCCACCCCATGGGGTCTGTAATCAGGGCTGCTAAGGACAGTTGTGCAGGTTGCCCACCCAAGGGGGCCATCCTGTCCATGTAACCCTCCTGAGCTGTGTGCCCCTGCGTGAAGCTGGTCCACCCACGGTGGGACACCTTTCTCCAATTCACACAGACCCTGGGGAGGGTTTGTTCCCACGGTCTGGCAGTGGGGGGCACTGTAGGGAGGTCCCCAGACCCTGTCGGCCAAGGCCAGCTGCCTGAGTACAATCCGGGAGCCCTCTAGTGCCCTGCCCTCATGTGGATGCTCTGCTGTTCCCATCTAGAAATTCTTCCTTTTTTTAATGTTAATTTATTTATTCTGAGAGAAAGAGAGCAAACAGGGGAGGGGCAGCGAGAGGGGAGAGAGAATCCCAAGCAGGCTCCACACTGTCAGCACAGAGTCCGATGCAGGGCTTGATCCCACGAACCATGAGATCATTACCTGAGCTGAAATCGAGAGTTGGAGGCTTAACAGACTGAGCCCCCAGGCGCCCCGCCATCTAGAAGCTCTTAATACGGTTTGGAAAAAGGGCTCAGCGTTTTCTTTTGCACTGGGCCCCACAACTCCTGTGCCCTGTCCCGCCTGCAGCCCTCCCCCTGCGGGGCCCCCCGGGGCCCCTGCACTTCCTATACCCATGGGAATGTTCCCATGGGCCCCAGTCAGGAGCTGTGCCCAGGTCGTGTCCCAAGGAGCCCTGAGCTCAGCGCTCTGGGTGGGAAGACGGATAGTGGGGGTCTGACCCTGTCCCGCTACGGCTCACTGGCCATCAGCAAAGACGAGATCACGCCCGGCAAGGGCTACATCCTGGTCTGAAAAAGATGACCTTGAGAGTTGTAAATACCCTGGACCTGCCCTAGGGGCTCCTTCTCCTGGGGGCTCCTCTATGCTGAGAATTCGGGAGGAGTCGCAGCCTGGGTGGGTTCCGAGGTCCCCGAGTGACCACCGTCTGGCCCAAGTCTCCAGTCCCCGTGCCCCCGGGTGAGGAAGAGTCTGGCCACAACCATGGGTCATCTATTTTTAACTTCCTGTCTCCGGCCAACGTCCAGGAGTTTGGACCCTTGGCTCTGGGGCTGGACGGCCTAGATTGGGTTTCAGACCTCACCTCCTGGCCTTATTTCTCAGGTAATCCAACCAGGCTGAAACACAGGCACGTTGCCAAGGCACTCAGTGGCTGGGGCAGGGCAGGTAAAAATAACCTCAGGTAGACTGAAGCTCACTGATGTCCCCTTTGTCCCCAATCCCTGCCCCTGCCCTGACACCTGAAGTCCTTTTGACTCTGGACATGGCTTTTTATTCCATAATCAAAGAGTTCACCCGAGGAAGTGATCTATCTGGTGGGGAAATTTTATACTACGGTGTGAATGATTGCTAGGAATGACACGGTCCCAGTCTGCCTGGATTCACAGACATGGCTGCTCTTCACCCCTTCCTGTCACTCCTCAGCCAGGGCTGCCCTCCTGCAGGCTGTCAGGACGGAGCCCTCCTGAGTTAGGAGCCTCTGCCTTGTCCTCGCCACCTTGGGAACGCCTCTGCGGAGATGGCTGTGTGTGTGTGGGGGGTGACAAGTAAGCAGTAAGCTTTGATTTTCAAGGAGAGGAGGCCGGAGAAGGGAGATGCAGTGGAGGGCTCACACTGCTCTGTGCGCGTCACCATCACACCCGCCCAGCCAGCGCCACCAGGCACAGGAGGAAAGGTTAGCTTGCATCATCAGCGCACTGGGTCCTCACCCGAAACGGGTGGGGTTGGTCCTATAATTGCCCCACGGCCACGCCCAGCCCGGGCTGCCTCCAGTCCCTGCACTTGCAGCGGCCATGCTGGGCCCCCAACGACAACCAGGCAGAAAGACTGTCCCGGTGGCCGCACGTGAGGGCTGGGGCCACTGGGTCGCACGTGTCTTTCTGGAAGCTCGTCGGGCGTGCCAGGGGCTGTTTAATATTTACTGAGTGCTCCCAGAGCCGGTAAGGCATCCGCCCCCGGAGCTTGCTCTCTGCCCCCGCGGCCGTGTCACCAGCCCTCTGAAGGATGCACACGCACACACGTCACTCAGAGTGGCCACCACGCCTGTCCCGCTGAAGCCAGACAAGAGACTGAGCTCAGAGCTTCCCTGGGAGCCGCGGCCGCAGTGGCCAGGGCGAGGAGGCCTCCCCGTTGATGGCAGCGGGGACCGGCCAAGGGGACACCCCTCCCGGGGACTAGGGACCCGTGGGAGCCGGCAGGTGAGCTGGGCTCCTGCACTGCCGCCCCAGGGCTGCTTGCCCACCCCCGCCCGCCTGCCAGGGGCCCGAGCCCGTCTGAAACCCACGTCTCTGAAGGCTGCAGCCCTGCCCATCTCTGCCAGCCTGGCCATGTCACCTTTGTGGAGCACCTGCTCCAACAGGTGGGTGATGTGGCCTCGTGCAGGGGGAGGGAGGAGGGAGCGCAGCCCCCCCGAGGGCCTGGACACCTGACATAGGACGTATGAGGAACAGCAATGGCAGGTTAGGGATGAGCAGGGCCCACGGACCAGGCTTTGTGCCCAGTGCTGACGGGGGGCGGGGGGCATCCCTGTTCACCCCCGTGACGGCCATCACCCTGCCTCTGCTCTTCCCCTCGGCACCGTCTGATATTTGTTGTCTTACTCATTTATTTAGTTTTTAAATGTATTTATTTAGTTTGAGAGAGTGAGTAGGGGAGGGGCAGAGAGAGGGGAAGAGAGAGAGTCCCAAGCACAGTCTATACTGTCCGCACAGAGCCCCATGTGGGGCTCGAATTCACCAGTCATGAGATCCTGATCTGAGCTGAAGTCAAGAGTCAGACACTTACCCATGGAGCCCCCCCAGGCGTCCTTATTAGCTTCTTTAACTTTGACGCATACATAACCCTGGTCCTTGGCCAGGCGCTACTCAAACCTTTACATTTATTAACTCATATAGCAACCCTTTCTCTGGGCCCCATTTTACAGATGCGAAAACTGTGGCACAGAGAGGTTCATTAACTTACCTAAGGTCACACAGCCTGTAGGTGGGGTTCCCAGACAGAGATACGGGCATCTAGCCTCAGAACCTGCACTGGCTATCCCCTGCCCTCCCCACCCCCCAACTCCAACCGGCTGGCATGGCAGCTCGCAGGGACACGGGCTTTATCTGCTTTGGTCACTGTCTTACCTCCAGTCCCTTGAATGCTGTTTGGTGCGCCGTAAGTGCTCAGGAAAGGTTTGTTGAATGAATGTTGGTCTCATGACCAGTCTCTGGGTTAGGCACTCTTTTTACCTGCCTTTTTACAAATAAGGAAACTGAGTCTCCAGGAGGATAAGTACCTGTGACCCTAGGGCTGGGATTTGACCGTGAGTGGTGGACCAGGAGCCCGTGTCTCGTGCGACCACATTGGCTCCCAGTGTGGCGAGGCCCCCAGCGCCTCCCAGATCCTTCCCTGCTGCCGCGGGGCCCAGCTCTCAGTGCGCGCGTCGGGGCCTGGGGGCTCCGTTTCTGGGGTGTTGGGGTGCAATGTGGTGGGATTCCTGGCGCAAGGAACCCGACCGGAGGGGGTGCTGGCGCAGCTCCTCTCCATGGAGCCAGCAGCAGGTGTCCGTCTGTCTGTCTGGGTGTGGAATGTGCCGCATCTGGCTGAGCCGGATGTGCCGCCTGGCTGCCCGCGCCACCTCTCAGGGCACCAGTGAGCTGGGCAGTGAGCTGGGTCCTGCCTGTCCCCTGCCTGGCTCTCCAGACCTCACCCCCTCACTTCCCGGGGACTGTGAGTCTTCCAGGGTGGGCCCCGGTCCCCGGCCCCCATCGCGGTGCCGGATTCGCAGCAATGCCCCTCTGTGAGTGTTCGAACGAGCGAAGGAGTCCGGTACCCTTGATTCTGGGCCACAAAAGTGCAGCAAACTCTAGAGGGCCCCCAGGGAGACGCGTACCTGGGTTTCCAACAGGAGGGTGTCCCCCAAGCGGCGCAGAGCGAATCCCCTAGGACGGGGGTCCTCATCGCATGGTCCTCGGGCCAGCACCCCAACAGCACCTAGGAACATGTTAGAAATGCAGGGTCTCAGGCCTCACCCCGGACCCGCTGAACCTGAGCCTGCGGCCGCGAGGGGACCCAGCAATCGGTCCCGGTGCTGCAGAGGATTCTGGGGACGCTGAGGGAGCCCGCCACCTGCCCCCGGAGGGTGGCCCAGCTCCCAGGCTGGGGGTCTGCCCGGGTTTGGGTTTGGGTCCCAGCCCTGCCTCTCACACACTCTGGGGCAAGTCCCTTCGCTGGGCCCCCAGCTCCCTACCTTGCAACGGGGTGAAGATCGATATTTACGTGAACCCCTGTAGCAGGTGGGGGAGGCAACAGGCACCCAGAGGGCCCCTTCCATCCGGGCACCGTCACGACGCTCCCGGATTGTCCCGGTCCAGGTCTCTGCAGCTCGGAGCCGCCCGCTCGTCCCTGCTGCCCGTGCTCGGTTCCCACAGGAAGATCTCGCTCTGCTTCGGTCAAGCATCTCCTGGGCTGGACTGGTCCTGCTCTCCACCCTGACTCCCTCTGTCCCCCCGACTCCGAACAGCCTTCATCCTGTTCTTCCCTTGAGGTCCAGCTGAGCCCCTGGGCTCCCCCTACTCTCTTCTCTAGTCCCCACGACATGCTCGCTGCATTTCCCTCATGCCGTTCAGCTCAGTATTTACTGAGCACCTACTGTTTTTCAGGCTGTGGGTGCAGGGAAAGATACAGACGAGTTGTGATGATTATATCGGCAGCAAACATTTATTAGGCACCCGCTGCCTCCATTGTGCCCAAAGTTTCACCTGGCATCTGATAGAAGTCTCAGTACTGCTCTCTGACTTAGGGTCTATTGTTTTCCCATTTAACAGGTGAATAACTGAGGCTTGGGTAGTATGTTAGTGTAGAGGTGAAGTACATTAGACAGAGAAACAAAACTAGTGATTCTCCCTTGCTTCCCCTCCCCCCTTCCTGTTCGTGCTCACTCTCTCTTTCCCTCCCCCTCCTCGCTCTCTCTCTCCATCCCCGAGGGACCTTAGAGCACCGGTTGAAGCTGGTCCCTTGGTGCCCCTGAGAAGACGACAGGGAGGAGGCAGCTGGAAAGAAAAGCCAGCAGCTTCTTTAAGAAACTGACCCAGATGTCAGAGTGTCATTTCCACTCCTGCTTCTGCAGTGAGCAGGTGGACACGAGGCACACCCGGTGCAGGGGCACCTGGGAAGCAAGGTCTTTAAGAGGATGAGGCTTAAGAGGCTGGACTGAGGCGCACCTGGGGGTGAGTGCAGGCTGCGTCCGCTGGCCCTGGTCCTGCACTTAGTGGACAAGTCACAGGATTCTAGAAGGGGCTCCGATGCCAGTGACACCAGCCCAGTACTGCAGCGAGGATTCCCTCACCAATCCTGAAACGCTGGCCTGTCCCTCCAGGGCTGTGACACAGCGGTCACTGCTGGGAGGCATTGGTTCCTTTCTTTTTTTAATTTTTTGATGTTTGTTTGTTTGTAAGAGCGGGGGAAGGGGCAGAAAGTGGGAGACACAGAATCCGATGCAGACTCCAGGCTCTGAGCTGTCAGCCCAGAGCCCAATGCGGGGCTCGAACCCATGAACTTTGAGATCATGACCTGGGCTAAAGTCAGACACCCAACCAACTGAGCCACCAAGGTGCCCCCAGGGAGACATCGGTTCTTAAGATCATTCAGTCCACACCCCCAACTCTGAAAGGCTTAAGCAACAAAGAGAACCCACTGGTTCATGTAACTGAAATTCCATGGGCAGATCTAGCTTCAGGCATAGCTGGATCCAGGAACTCGTCATATGGACTCGGTCTTCCCCATCTGCTTCTCCCCGTGTGGGCTCCATCCTCCCTACTTGATGCAAAGGGAATGGCTGGCTGTTCCAGGTTTACGACCCCCAGAACAGCAATGGCAGAAGGAAGGATCCTTTCACTGCCTGTGAATTTGGAGCCAAACTTCCAGCAGGGTTACTGGGCAGATGTGTGTCCCATGCCTGTCCCTGAGACAGAGAAAGGGAGCGTGTGGACTAACCCAGGCCTGGGACACGCAATTGGCTCAGAATGGCTGTGTATGTGCATGCAGGTGTGTGCATGTGTGCGTGCGTGTGTGAGCAGGTGTGTGTGTGCATGTGTGTGCGTGTGTGTGTGTGATGATTTGTCAGCCACTTCCCTGCAAACCACATGTATGCAGGGCAGGGTTGGTGAGGTCCCCAAGGGAAAACTGAGCGGTATCAACAGAGGGAGGGCGTGGGTTCTGGGCAGGCAGCGCCAGCAAGTGCCCAGTGGGTCCACCGCGCGGCGCCGATCCAGGCTCCTGGGTCGTTTTGCCCGGGGCAGCGCGCACTGAGCAGAAAACGGGCATCGGGGCTGATTGTATTTCTCACTGTGTTAATTTCTCACGACAGGTTCCTCTTCTCCTTGTAATCTTCAAACCCCAGCCCTCCTTTTGCAGATGAGGAAACTGAGGCCTGGAGAGCCTTGGCCACTTTCCTGAGCCCGTACGGCTCCATGGTGGGGGTGGGCACGGGGTGGGGGGACTCAGCCCGGCCTCCGGCCCGCTGATCCCACGGCGCCCTCCCCCGGGGATGGCGTTGTCCAGACCCCGGCCCTGACCTCCACCCCCTCTCGCAGAAAGTCTGTCCACGGCAACTCGGTGAGATTGCGGATGCCCGCCAAGTCCTCCAAGACGTACGGCACGCTGCGCAAGGGGGCTGCGTGCCCGGGCCCCAGGCCGCAGCAAGTGAAGAGGGTCTTCGAAGCTCTCAAGAGAGGCCTCAAGTAAGGACCACTGTCTGGTGCCCCTAAAACGTGTGTTCTCTGCCTGCTTCTCCTCTGCGACCCTCCCCAAGGAACCTGGGGGCTCCTGGTCACTCGGGTCATCCTCAAGCACGTCCTGGGCACAGCCGCACGCTCAGCCCCATCCGCCGGCACAGGGGACACAGGGAACAATGCAAGGGGTGCCGGCTGCTCTGGCAGAGAGGGGAGATGGCACCACGGAAGCAACACCGCCGATAACAGAACTCCCAGTGGCCCTCACTGTGACGAAGGGAGGTGACGGAGAAGCAGCACAGGGTGACCGAGGAGATCTGGACGGTCGTGCTGGGCTCTGGGAGATAAGCATCCCAGGCAGGCGGAACAGCATGGGCAAAGGCCCTGACGCAGGGGTGGGGGCTGGATCTGAGTGATGGAGAGTTGGACATGTCAGCGGGGCAGAGGCCAGAACAGGACGATTCCGTCACTCACTCCACATAAGTTTTTTAGAAGCTTGTTTATATTTTGAGAGGAGGGGAGGGGCAGAGTGAGAGGGAGAATCCCAAGGAGACCCCATGTGGGGCTCAAACTCACGAAGTGTAGGATCATGACCTGAGCTGAAATCGAGTCGGACGCTTAGCCTCCCAACCCCCCCGGGCACCCACTCCGTGTATTTTTACCGAGAGCTTCTGGAGAGCCAGGCACAAGGTGCGGGAGCGAGTGAAACACAGAAATCCCGGCCCCCGTGGAGCCTCCTAATGGAGACAGTCAAGAAACAGTGCAGAGAAGCAAAACCCAGAGTGTGTCCGATGGTGGGAAGTAGCATGATGGGAAACACAGGGTGAGCAGGTGTGGGGCTGATTTTAAATCAGGGGTTCAAAGAAGGTCTCATTTGAGAAGGTGACCTTTGAGCAAAAAACCTGAAGGGGTGAAAGAAGGAGCCTGGCAGGTAATGGATCAAGAGCATTCTAGGCCAAGGGAGCCACAAGTGCAAAGGCCCTGGGGCAGGAGCCTGATTGGAGCACTAGGGGCATAGTGAGCAGGCAGGCAGGGGGGCGGAGAGAGGGAGGCGAGGGTGAGGAGGTCTGGGGGGGGAATGGGGACCAGATGATATGAAGCCTGTGAGCCCATACTGTTCCATCTGTTCCATCCGGGTGAGCAGGGTTCTGCGTGGGGGAAGGATGTGATCTGAGTTCAGTGCTTACAGGACCTTCTGGCTGCATGTGGAGAATGGACTGCAAGGGGCGGGGGCCAAGAGGAGAGGCCTGTGAGGGGGTGACTCCAGGGGTCCAGGCGGGAGACGATGGTGGACCTGACCAGGTGGCAGCTGACTGGGCAGGGGACAGGGTCAGTTTCAGGATACAGTTTGAAGGTGGAGCAGACAGGGTTCACTGAGGGAGGGACTGGGGGTAGAGAGGAGAGACAGAGACAGAGAGATCGTCCAAGCGGACATGAAAGGAGGTGGTTCGGGCACAAACCTGAGGTTCATGGGAGAGGTCAGGGCTCCAGAGAGAACTCTGGCTTTAGTGTCGCCCCGTGAATAAGTCACGTGGGGACGCCGTGGCCGGCAGCCCCTCCGTGTCCTCCGACTCCATGACGCCCAGTCCAGGGGCTCCTCCCTCCCAGCAGCCCCCTCGCTGCTGTCCCAGCCCCACCCCCACCCACGCCTGCTCTGCTCAGATCTCTCCCATGGCTCCCTACTACCCTCGGGGGGGGGGCACTCAGGGTCCTTTCTGACCTTCAACCTTTCTAGACTTTTCTTCTGTTGCTCATTCCCGCCTCCACTGGTTCCCCAAAGGTGCCACCCTCCTTCACGTGCCTGTGCTGTGACCCCCGCAGGGCAGACCCCTGGCAGGGAGGTGTCTCTGATGGCGGCCGCTCACCCGTGCCCCCTGCTCGGATGCACACACGTGTTCTGACCCGAATGCTGCTCCGTCCTGCCGGACGCCTGTCCCGCCTCCGCCTCCGCCTCTGCTCTTTGCTTCTCACTAGTTAACAGCAGTGACAGCAGCCTGGCTTGTTGTCTTGTCATTGAATCGATCCCTGAAGGACGCTGTCAGAGAGCCTCCACCCTTCTTTTCCAGGGAGAGGAAACTGAGTCCCAAAGATGGGAAGCAACTTGGTCCAGGACCCAGGCAGTAGGGAGGGGGGGCCGGTGCAACCTGCCCCCGTCTGCAGCCCTCCTCCGCCCTCCCCGGGCTCAGGGTAGATGTCACCCCCCCCACTTGCCGAGCCCTGACCGCCAGCCCCGGGGACATCCGGCGCCCTCCCCGCACCGGACGCACTGCCCGCCCCAGCAGCGCCAGTGCAGAGCGGGAGCTGGGGCCGTGTGCCCGGAACCCGTCTCCCAGGACCGCGCTCCGTGATTCCTGTAGGGACTGCACGCTGGGGACTTGCCTGGGCTCACTCCACAGCACCCCCTTCTTCCGGGGAGCCAACCCGAGTGAGCTACGGCCTGGCCGGCAGTGGGGTCAGTGGGCCCAGAGGGGGTGAGTCAGCTTCCTGGGGTGGTGCCTCACCGTGGCCCCCACATCCAGACCTCACGTCTCACGTCTAAGGCTCTCTGGCCGGAAAAGAACATGAAATGTCCCCTCCCAGCCCACAGCTTTCTCGGTGCTTCCCAGGATGGGCCTTCCAGCCCCTCTCTGGTCCTGGGCCCTAAACATGCCGACAGCGGCATGGCCTGTCTTGGTC
This sequence comes from Suricata suricatta, assembly GCF_006229205.1. NCBI lineage: Eukaryota > Metazoa > Chordata > Mammalia > Carnivora > Herpestidae > Suricata > Suricata suricatta. The sequence goes on along the minus strand of NC_043711.1, from coordinate 95,789,751 downwards.
CGAGAGGGAGGCATGCTCGCGCTGACCCCCCCCCCCCCGACCCCTGCCGTGGGCAGGTGTCAGACCTGGGCTCAGCCTCTTCCCCGTTGCGACTCTGAGCAGAGTCATTTGCCAATTTTGAAGGTTGGTTTGCCCATCTCTGAAATGGGCATAATACTAACACTAGAGCCTGTTGTGGAGCCGTTTGGTGAATTACGGGAGAGATTTCCCGACTTGCACAGCACCCGGTGCACGGCCCGCGGCGTGCGGGGTCTGGAGGCTGAGCGAGCGGGGGCCAGGCCTCCGGCTACCCCCCACCCCGACGGCTGAGCGGCCCAGGACCACCGCTGTTCTCCCGGCGGGCCATGGCTGCCCCCGCCCCAGCCGCGCTCACTGGGCAGCGTCTCCGCCCTGTCCTGCTCCTTCGCAAACTCCTGTCCTCGGCTCTCCCCACAGAGAGTACCAGTGCGTCCAGCAGGCCGAGCTGGACTACCTGTCAGGGCGCCACACGGACACCCGCAGGAACTCCAGGCTGGTGAGACCCCTCCCTGCCCCTCCCCTGCCCCTCCCCACCGAGCAGCCTGGGGGGGCACGAAGATGGTCCCCCCCCCCCCCGACCACTGGTGTAAATCTCAGAGGCCTGTCTTTACCTTGTGATGAGCTCATTGCACTTGACC
>NC_043711.1:95769329-95788995 GCF_006229205.1 Suricata suricatta | reverse complement strand
GGCCCCCCTCCACTCTCTGGCCCTGCAAGTTACCATAAGGTAGGCAAGTGTCTAAAGGCTCGTACGTTTTAGCTGGTCCCATTTCACAGATGGGCATACTGAGGCCAGGGAAGGGATGGCCGCCCTGGGGCCACACAAGGGGCTGACACGGGGTCCTGGCTCCCTGGACGCGGCTGCCTTGTGGCTCCCCACGCAGTTACTTCTCTTTCCAAAGGCTCGGGAACCTTCCTATTTCTTTATTTCTTACATGGAGTTTTTATTTCATGACTACACACGTGTAGTTTCTCATAACTACACACATGGGAAAACATACGCTTTTGGGGCCCTAATCCATCCATCCTTCCTTCCTGCCTGATACCGCGCTCTCCCCAGTCCCTGTGGCCCCCACTGTTTAGCCCCTGAGGACAATCTAGAAGTTCTCTCCCAGGCCACATAGTCATGTAGACGTCCCCGCGAATGTGCATGGAAGGTTTGGGTCAGCGTTGTAAAAACAAGTCACAGTTCACAAGTCTTGCTTTTTCTCCCAGTGAAGCTGTGACCTTGTGGAAATCCCTCCAGGCTCAAATAGGGTGATTTAAGCTACGTGGGCAAAGTAGGGCCTATCAGGAAATGACATTTATCCGTGCAGGCCACGCCCATCACGGACTCATGGTCTGTGGCTACCTCACACTGCCCGGGCACAGACCCCAGGGCCCCCAAAGCCAGAAGTTTGTATTGTCTGGCCCTTTACTCGGAGATTTGCCTGGCTGGCCCCCTGGCCCCTGGCGTGGCTGGACCAGCCTGGATTTGCATTTCCCGAAGCCAGAACCCCCCCTCCCTCCGCCCCCTGCCGCTGGGATGCAGGCAGGCTGCCTCCCCTACCCCTACCCTGGCTCCCTTCTTCTGGCCGTGGCTAAGATCACCCCTTAACAATCAAATCACAATGATCCCCATCTGGTTAGGGGTTACGCCCATCTGCTGTGTTCTATGGCCACCCCATTCTACAGGAGAGGATGGAGGCTCAGAGATGTTGAGTAACTGGCCTGGGACACACAGCTGGGCAACAGAGCCAGGCCCAGAACGGCCTTGCCCAAAGTGCATGTGTTCATCACTCCTCCCCCTCGGCCCGGAACCAACCGGGGCAGCCGACTGCAGGGCTCAGAGGAGGGAGTGGCTGTTGGCTCAGTGCCCCTGGGATGCAGCCACGCGGGTCTTGGAGGGGCCCTGACACCTGTCCCTCCCCGCTGTCCTCCCCGCAGGCTTTCTATTACGACCTGGACAAGGTGAGTGAGCCTTTGCGTCTGCACGCCGTAAGCCAGGCGGGCTGGCCGCGGGCTGCTGCCGCGGCTCCCGGCGCGTCCCTCAGGCCGGCCTAAAGGACGTTTCTTCCCCATTTGTAAAACGGGGAAACGGTTCAGCCATGAGTCCTCCTCAAGGATGGTGAGGGCCTGGCCCGGCTTGGAGCCCGGTTCTGTGTTAGGACCTGGGGGAAGGGGCAGGGGGTGGGTCTGGGGAGGGGGTGGCCCGGGCCACTTTAAAGTACCTTCTCTTTTTCCGGGAGAAGCAAATGCGCTCTGTGGAAAGGCACATCCGGAAGATGGAGTTTCACATCAGCAAGGTCGGCCTCCTGGACGTCACGGGGCAGGGCTGGGGCTGGCCGGGCAAGGGGAGGCCAAGGAGGAGGACCCGGAACTGCAAGGGCTGGGCCCCCGGATTGTGGGGTTTCAATGGAAAGACCTCATGCTGCATGGTACAGGGCGAGGGGCTGAGTCCAACCACCCCACTGCAGGGATGGGGGAGTACTGGCCCAGAGAGGGACAGAGACAGGCCCAAGGGCACACAGCACGCCCTTCAAGCCTCTACCCCCCAAGCTCTGCCATGTCCTCACTTTACTCTCCGGCAGCCCGGGGGCCGGGCAGGACATCATAAGCCCACCTCCCCTGTTTTACAGTCCAAATGTTGGGCAGGGAGAGGGGACGTGACGCCGCCACCAGTCAGTTTGTGTGCAGGCGGCCCCCAGGCACTGGGGACAGGAGGGGATGGGCAATGTGACCCCTGCCTCTGGGGCTCACACTCTCCGGGGCAGGGGACCCAGGGGCGCGCAGCTCCCCCGCACCCGGGGGTGAGAGTGGCAGGCAGGCCCGGGCCCCCCACGCCTACCAGCCCGTTCGCCTGCAGGTGGAGGAACTGTATGAGGGCTACTGCATCCAGTGCCGCCTGCGGGACGGGGCCGCCAACATGCAGAGGGCCTTCTCCCGCTGCCCGGCCAGCCGCGCCTCCCGAGAGAGCCTGCAGGAGCTGGGCCGCAGCCTGCAGGAGTGTGCCGAGGTGGGTGCGCGCGGGGGGTGCCGAGGGCTGGCTGCGGGGGGCAGGGGGTAGGGCAGGGGGCTGGACCCTGGGGAAGCATCGCCCTCTGCTCCCCGGGGCCTCCGGTCGGCAGGACCTGTGTGCCCCCCTCCTGCCACCTCACCAGACCCAGGGGCGGGCTGTGAGCCCCGCGTGTGTGTTGGGGGGGCTTTGCAGGACATGTGGCTCATCGAGGCAGCCCTGGAGGTGCACCTGGGAGAGCTCCACATCAAGATGAAAGGTAACAGAGCTGAGAGCGGGGCGCAGAAGCCAGTTTGGGGGGCTGTCAGGCCGTCCTGGGGGTCCTGGGAAACTCTGGATTTCTACTCCTGTGACTGGTGACCTCAGTCAAGTCCCATCCCGAGGTGTCCCTCATGATGACTTACCCCTCTTGGAAGGTGACACCCCCAGGCGGGCAGGGGGCCCCCCGCGAGGACCTGTGGTCCGTGGGGCAGGGGTGGAGCAGGGCGGGGAGGACACCGTCTCTGTGTTCTAGGCTTGGTGGGCTACGCGCGCCTCTGCCCCGGGGACCAGTACGAGGTATGGCCACGTGGGCGTCAGTCCTCACGGTTTCCCGCCAGGCCCTGGGGGGTCGGGAGATGCTGAGAACCAGGGTCCCGGCTGGGTTTTTGTCCCTATTCCTGCCCTGCCAGCAGGGAGGGCCCCCAGGCAGGTGGCACGGGGGAGCAGCCCCTGGGGCGGCTGACGCACCCCTTCCTGGGCCCGCAGGTGCTCATGTGCCTGGGCCGCCAGCGCTGGAAGCTCAAGGGCCGGATCGAGTCTGATGACAGCCAGACCTGGGACGAGGAGGAGAAGGCCTTCACCCCCACGCTGCACGCGAACCTGGAGATCAAGGTGGGCGAGGCACAGGGGCCGGCCCACGGTGCCCAGAGGCCGGGCTGGGGCGTCACCCACAACTCCCCCCCGCACCTGCAGGTGACAGAGCTGAGGGGCCTGAGCTCGATGGCCCTGGGCACAGTGACCTGCGACATCACCGACTTCTTCACGACCAGGCCGCAGGTGATCGTGGTGGACATCACAGAGCTGGGCACCATCAAGCTGCAGCTGGAGGTGCGGTGGAAGTGAGTAGGGGGCCAGCCTCCCCCCCCCCCGCCCCGGTGCCCTCCCCAAGGCTGGCCCCATACTCCCACCCACAGCAGAGAGACAGAAGGGCCTTGCTGGCTGCCCAGATGGCCTGACCACACCCTCGAATCCGCTCGTGGGCATCCCTGCCCAGCCCCACAGCCAGGCTGGAGGACAGAACCTCCTCTGTAACCCCTGCCCACCCTCCCCGCCTCTCTGGGTTTTAATTCCCTTCTTACAACTATGCACCTGTGCTGGCCAGGATGCTTCCGGGGAGCCCCGGGGCTGGGTTCCAGGGAGGGGCCCTGCCTCTGCCCAGGATGGCTCTCCTCACTGCTCCTGCCGCCTCATTCCCTGCTGGGCCCTGTCGCTCACCAGGCGCCCCGGACCACAGGCTCCACGGACGGGGACGCCCGCCAAAGCAACCCCTGCCCAGGGTGGGCGCTCTCCATCAGGCATTGAGGGGCCAGCGGCAGTGCCCACCGGGGGCAGCGGACTCACCCCCTTCTTGGGCCGCTCAGTGAATGCTGGTGTCTCCACGGACTCTTGTTTTCCTGGCAGGAGGGCCCTTTCCCCCCAAATGGAACCTTGTTTTGAGAGAATTCTCTCTATTGCCCTAGGCAGGTGCAGCAGGAGCTAAGGGCGGAGGCACATGCTACTCTGTTCTGGAGCTTGCCCTGACCATTTGGGGCCAGTCTCTCCATTCTTCCTAGGCTGGGCGTCCAGGCCTGGGGTCACTAGATGCCGCTTTCTCCCCAGTGAGTCGGGGGAGTGGGGGCGTGTGAGCACCCCCAGCCTCAGTGTCCTCATCTGTCCAGTGGGGGCTGGGTACCCTCTTGCCCAGGGAGGGCCCTCAAGTCTACAGGGTGATGGGTGGCACAGCACCATCCAACTCGAGGCCGGGCAAATCCATGGACACAGGCATCCGGCCGGGGCAGGCAGGTAAAGCCCCCAGGAGGCCTCACAGAGCCGGAGCCTGGCCTTTGTGCAAAGGAGACGGAGCAGGGGTAGGAGAGGGAGCAGGGGTCCGTGAGGCAGGGAGGTTACCCACACCTACTGGCCCCCAGGGCAGACTGGCCAGGGCCCAGGCTGGAGGCCACCTTTCCTTGTATGTCACACTCTCCCCGTGGCTTCCCAGCCTTACCTGTGGCCATGGCCGACAGAGGTCCTGCTATAAACAATGGTGTCCCTGTTACAAATCAGGGTGAGAGGGGCGGTGACATAATTTATCCAGAAAATGCCAGAATCGAGCATCCGCTGTGCCTCCACGGGGCTTCTTGAGGGGACCTGCGAAGAGGGTGTCATTTACTGTGTTGTGGCCGACCTCGGCCCCTGGCCGTGTGGCTGGGAGTCTCAGGGTGCTGGGAGTCTGGGATGGAGAATGTGCGCCTAGAACCCCGGGGCTGTGCCCATGACCCCAGGAAGGCCCTCCTGAGCCCCCATTTCCTCTTCGGGTCCCCGAGGTCTTCTCCCAGGCACTGGCGACACCCTGGTCTTCCATTCTCTCCTCCAGCCCGTTCGACACCGAGAGCTTCCTGGTGTCACCCAGCCCTACGGGCAGGTTCTCCATGGGCAGCAGGAAGGGCTCCTTGTACAGCTGGACGCCCCCCAGCACCCCCAGCTTCCGAGAGAGGTTCTACCTGGTGAGTGAGGGAGGCTGCTGTCACCCCAGGATCCTGTGTGGGGGCGACTCCCCAGGGGCCAGCGCTGGGCTCCGCAGCCCGGCACCTCTGGTCCACCTTTGGATGCTCGCTCCCTGGGTTGGGGCCATTCCTGTCCTGGGTCTTCCTCCCCGTCAGCCCTCTGGGGGCCGCTGGCTGGCTCTCCCGGAAGCCTGGAATGGGGCTCTCTGTATGGTTCTGCCACCCCAGCCATAGTCTGCTTGTTTTAAAATTAAGTTTGATACGTATTTCCCGTAGGCAGTACCTTGACATACAGTAAAACCTCTCTGTCCTGTGACCTCCAGGGAGCTGGGTCCCTTCCTTAGCTCCTGCTACCGTAGTCAACATCGTCCATATTCTGGCCATGGCGGGGGCGGCATGCTACAGTTAAAGAAATCCTACATGGTCCAGAGCATGGACCCTGGAGCCGGAATGGCTGGGTTCAAATGCTATTTATGCCTCTCACCTGCTGTGTGACCTTGGGCAGGTCACTCAACCTCTCTGGCCTTCAGTTTCTGTATCAGAGAACTGAAAATAACAGCACCACTCTGGTGGGGTTTTGCAAGGACTGAATTCATAAATGAGAAGGCTTTCAAAGAACACCTGATGATGCTTTGGAACATCAGGTGTTATTACTGGTCTCTGCCCGGTAAGGGGGAGGGCTTGGTGTCAGCAGGTGTTATTACTGGTCTCTGCCCGGTAAGGGGGAGGGCTTGGTGTCAGCAGGTGTTATTACTGGTCTCTGCCTGGTAAGGGGGAGGGCTTGCTGTCAGCAGGTGTTATTACTGGTCTCTGCCCGGTAAGGGGGAGGGCTTGGAGTCAACTGTTCACTCATTCACTTCACTCAGTCACAGCTTTGTGCCAGGCTCCGTTCTAGGCGGGGAGCACCTGCCGACCGAGGGCCTAAGGACCACAGGGACATAGACCAGGAAGGGGGAGGGGACTTCTGGGGTGAAGTGGGAATTGCTATTCAAAATAGGGTGTCCAGGGAAAGGTCCCCGGAAGAGGTGCCATTTGAGTAAGGACCTGAGGGGACAGGGGCACAAGCACAAAGACGTATGGGGAAGAATGTTCCAGAAGAGAGCACGGTCACTGTAAAGGCCTTGGGACAGGAGGGAGTAGACGGGGAGGATGTGACCCCCAGCAAGGGGGCCTCAGGGGCTGGAGGGGGATGGGGGCTGAAGGGTCGCCGATTGCCTTGGTGGCCCCAGTCCTGTTGACAATGTGCGTACGCAGGGCAAGTCTTCCTGGAAGTAAGGCCCTGTGGGGGCCGTGGCCCGGCCCCGGGTGTGGCAGTAAGGCTGGCCCTGTGTCCCCTCCCCAGTCTGTCCTGCAGGAGCCGGCACAGCAGGCTCTGCTGCTGGGGGCGCCGAGGGCCCCCTCCATCCTGCGCTACCTGTCCGACAGCGACCTGCGTGGCCCTGGCCTGCGCAGCCAGAGTCAGGAGCTGCCCGAGATGGATTCTTTCAGCTCCGAGGACCCCCGAGACGCCGAGACCAGCACGTCGGCCTCCACCTCAGACGTGGGGTTCCTGCCCGTGGCCATGGACCCCAACGCGTCCATCGAAGAGGAGGCCCAGGAAACCCCCCGGTCCCTGGGCCTCGGGCTGGAGATGGCCCACCTGGCGGGAGGCTCGCTTGTGGAGCGGCCTGGGTGGAGGACTCTGGGACTAGAGGGCCCCAACCTGCCCCGGGGCTCCCCTTTCCACAACCACACGGTCCTGGGCAGCCAGAAAGACCATGATGAAGGCGAAGTCGAGGACAGAGGGGATGGGCCCTGGGTGACCCTCGAGCGGCCGCTGCAGGAGGTCCTGGATTTACTGCGGTCCGTGGATACGGCCCAGCCCCAGCTCCGGGAGCTGGAGTACCAGGTCCTCAGCTTCAGGGACCGGCTGAAGGTAGGTCTGTGCCTGCAGGGCCCCAGCCCTCGTGCCTGACCGCTGGGAGTGGGCTCCGGGGGGGGGGGGCCCGGGGCCGGCGTCCTGGCCTCGTTCCCATGGGGCCCAGCTAGGCCAGGGCTCCCCTCTGGGCCTCGGGCTGCGCACCGGACAAGTGAGGATAAGCTGGCTGGGAGAGGATGATCAGCAGAAGCCGGGGATCAGGGCGGATAACCTGCCCAGTGTCCGGCCGGAGAACCCAGGCCCATGTGGCACCTTCCAACTCTGGGGGGCTGGGGGGAGGTGGTGCTGAGGTTAGGCGTTCAGTCCCAACCTGGGGTGTGTTTAGGGTCAGAGCTGGGGCCGTCAAAGGCCGTGAGCAGCCACACAGCCCACCCTGAGCCCGCTCCTCCACAGGGCCGTGCCAGGGCTGCCCTCGGGTGCCCTTCAGGGGTGCAGGCTGGGCAGATTCATTCGATTTTTTGATTACATGATTTTATTAAAAAAAATTTTTTTAATGTTTATTCACCTTTGAGAGAGAGAGAGAGAGAGAGAGAGAGAGACTGAGAGAGAGGGAGACACAGAATCCGAAGGAGGCTCCCGGCTCTGACTGGCAGCACAGAGCCCGATGCGGGGCTCGAACCCATGGACTGTGAGATCATGACCTGAGCCGACAGAGCCACCCAGGCGCCCCAAGGCATTCTTTTAAATGTGCTTGAGGAACTTTTCTTCTTATAGCAAACCAAACTCGAAGAATAAAAATGAGTGTAGGCCACAGTTTTTAGTTTGATGTGTGAGTGTATAAACGTGTGTGTGCACACAGTCGGTCCTCAGCAGTCATGGATTCTGTTTGTTTCTGATTCATCTACTTGCTATAAAGTTTACCTATAAATCCCAAATCAATACTTGTGACGCGTTCATGGTCATCTGAGGGCGTGTGCAGAGCAGCAAAAAACGTGAGTCGCCTACCTTGCACGTGCTGGGCTGCGGCCGAATGAGGGCGGAGCCTTCTTACCGCAGCCCTGGGTCCCGCATGCCGTCCAGTTCATGCTACGTTTGTCCCATCTCTGCCCTTTCTTTTGGGGATTTCGAGCTGTTGCACGGGCCCAGCACAGTGCTGAAGGGCTGTCCAGAGCTCCTAAGCCCAGGAAGGCCGTGAGGGGGCCTCGCTGAGAAAACACGTCTGTTACATAGGCCTCCGTCAGGTGTGAGCTCAGTGTGACTGAATCGTCAGTGTTAATTAAATAAAGTGTCTCTGGGGCACCTGGCTGGCCCAGTCGGCTAAGCGTCCGACTTTGGCTCAGGTCATGATCTCGTGGTCCGTGGGTTTGAGGCTCTGGTCGGGCTCCGTGCTCACAGCTTGGAGCCTGGAGCCTGCTTCGGATTCTGTCTCTCTCTTTCTCTCTCTGCCCCTCCCCTGCTCACACTCTGTCTCTCTCTCTCTCAAGAAAAAAATAAACATTAAAAAATTTAAAAAATAAGTAAGGTGTCTTTAAACAGAAGCACACACGAAATAAGGTTCTGCACTGAGGCGTGTAGTCTCTGCATTTCTAGCGAGAACCGGTGTGCGTGTGTGTCCGTCTGTCTGTCTGCACATATATACAAAAACATACTTTTTTTTCTTTTTGCTGGAGGAGAAATCTGCAACTGGCCATTGTTATTCTCTTGTTGCTCAGGGTTCTCTCTGTGGGCTCAACTCTTAGGCGCCTAGCTCTGCTGCTCAGGGCGCGGTCTGCTCCGGCTGTGCCAGCGGGCCTGTGTGTGGGAGGCGGCCTGGGCTTGCGGGGGGATAGGGACCGAGCAAGCCCCGGGGTCCTGCCCGGAATGGGGAGGAGACCAGAATCTCCAGTAGTAGCCTTCTCGATGCTGAGGAAGGGTCCTGCCTCTGGGGGACTCCACCGGTGGTAGGAGCTGTGGCACCAGCCCTCTCCCCCGACCCCTGCCCGCCAGGGGCGCCTCCGTGTCCTCTCCTTCCACGGCCCCCCGGGGGAGAAGAGACACCTGACATCTAGTAGCTCCCGGGGCAGCCTTTGAGCCTCCCGGAGAGATGTCTGGCTTGACTCCTACCCTGTTTTTACAGTAATTTGGAACTAGTGGTCAATGCTGAAAAACTAGCTGCCTCCCACAAAGACCTAGGTTTCCAGCTTTTCCTAGAAAAGTGAACAATCTGGCCACACGGGCCCCACATTCCCAAGTGGCGGGTGTGGGCTAGGGCAGAGCGGCAGCCTGGCCTCTTGAGGGGGGACATGCATTTCGGGGTTCCCTCCACCCCACTCTCTCACTCAGTCATTCCGGTCCCTCGCCCTGTCCCCTCGGGCATCTGTGAGCCACAGGGAGGCTTTTCAGCTCTGGGTCCCTCGGGCTCTGGAGCCATACCTACCAGGCTACTGGGGAGGGGCCTGCGGGGGTGCTGCACCCCTGCACCTGTCCTTGATGTGGGGGGTGGCACTTGGGCAGCCGAGGGACGGTGCTCGTGACCTGGGCTGTGCCGGCCTGTGGCCTCAGGTCCTGCCGCTCTTTCTGCAGCCCCGCGGCGCCCCCCGGGAGCAGGCCTGTGCGGACAGCCTGATGGAGTGCATCCTGGAGAGCTTCGCCTTCCTCAGCGCGGACCTCGCCCCGCAGGCGCTGCCCCTGTGTGGGGGCTGCCAGGGTCCCCGGTAGGTGCGCACCCCCCTGCCCCCGACACCCGCCTCAGTATGCGCTTCCTGTCACCCCTGTGGCCTGGCTCTGCCTCTGTCCTGGGACTTACTCTGTTTCTTTGCTGCACCCCTCACCTCTGCACGCCGGCCGCTGAGTGAATGACCGCCCCCAGCGTGGTCCCGAGCTGCGGGCAATGGGCTGGTTCAGTTCTTAGCTTGCAGAGTAACAGGAAGGGACACCGGAGAACCTCTGCCCTCTATCTCATGGGCAAACTTCCGCCCTCACCTACCCCGCCTACCCCGCCTCTCTTCTCGGTTAGGCAGCCCCCACCTGCCCCGCTCACCCCGGCCCCGGGCCCAATCCCGGCAGCACCAGCGAGGGCCCACAGCACATGTGCTCTCCTCGCATGGTCCCACCAGCGTCCCAGTGTTGCGTCTGCCCTTCCTCAGGCCTCGGGCTCGGCCTCTGGCACGAAGCCAGCACAGTGCCAGCATGATGCTCGCCGCCAGGGTTGTCCTGACCCCTCCCTGCCCCAAGCTGGGCAGGCCTGGCCCCACTTTGCAGAGGAGTACACCGAGGCCAGGGGCCCAGGCCCGTCCAGACTCACAGAGCTAAGGATTAGTTTGAACCACAGGCTCCTGGCTTCAGACGGCACACCCCGGAGGTGTCCCCCAGCCCCTGCCCCAGTCCCCAGGGCCCACACTGTCCCAGCACCTGTGCTGAAGTGCTGCTGGCATTTGCTGCTTTTCCTTTTCTCTTGGTTTGCTCCTTGGTGCAACTCTCTCTCCGCGGGACGTGGAGCGAGCCTCCCTGATCAGAACTCTCCAGGGAGGGAGGGTCTCCTCTGCCCGCAGCGGGAGCCGAGCTGCTAACTGGCGAGGTCACCCAGTTCTCCTCAATCCAACTCAGAAAGGACAGGAGCCCACCCCCGCCGCCGCGGAAAGCGTCATCTCGGGAGCTGACGGCCGGCGCCCCGGAGCTGGACACGTTGCTCACGGTCCACCTCCAAGTCTGCAGAACCCTGCTGCAGGTGCCTAAGATGCTAGGGGGCGGGAGTCCTCTGTGCAAAGAGCTGGTCTTGCCGGTGGTGGGGAGCACAGTGCACGGAGCAGAGCCAGGGAGCCTGGCTGGGTGAGCAGTCATGTGGCTCTCCTGCAAGTCCAAGTGCCAAACCCAGAGCCATGGCTGCGGCTCAGTGGCAGCTGCCAGGGCTGCAATCCAAACTGGCTCAACCAGAGGGAATGTTTTGGCTCACAGAATTGAAAGGCCCTGGGGTAGGCTTCAGGCCCAGCTGGATCCAGGATTTCAAATAACAGCATAACTGGCTGGGTCTCAGCTCTCCTTTCCTGCGTTGGCTGGCTTTGCTTTCAGGCAGGTTGGCCCCTTTCTGGTGGCAAAGGAGGCCCCCCAGCAGCCATGGCCTGCCTCCCATCATCTTCGCCACCTTGGTGAAGCAGGCATCCCCAGATGGCAGTCAGAGAGCTACCATCGGGAATAGAAAGGCTGGTCTCGGGGTGGGGTGGGGGCAGGTGGGAGCTGCGACCCTGATTGCTGACCTCAGAGGGCACATTCTGGGCTAACCTGGAGCATCCTGGGCTGCTTCCCAGAAACTGGCCTCTCCTGGTCTGTCGAGGGTGGTCCAGGAGTGCCTCCTGGAAGAAGCTGTGCAGCAAAAACAGGTTCTGGAGACGCTCTCTGGGCTGGATTTCGAGAAGATTAGCAAGGCGGCCTCCATTGAAGATAGTAAGTGCCTGCCTCCTGCCCTCGGGCTGCCCTTGTGTGGACGGCATGACGTGGTGGGCTCTGAGGTGCGGGGGAGGTGGGGTTCATCTCCCGTCCTGACGCCCCAAGTTAACTGGAGCTCTGAGGGTTCGCATTGGGGTTGTGGCTGGGCCGCGCTCACACATACATGCCGTGGGGCCCGGAACGGAGGCCGCCCAGCCTTGGCGTTGGTTCGGTCGGCTGTGTGACGCTGGGCAGATGATTCACCTCTCTTAGCCTCAGCCTCCCCTCTGTACAACGGGGAGGCCACTGGGTAGTGTGTCATCGCCAGGACACATTCAAGGCACAAAGCATGTGCTCAGATAAACAGCAGCTGTGACCCCAGTTCTGCCTCTGCCCCCCACAGAGCCTCCCCTTGTCCATAAGGAGGGGCTGGTGGCAGCAGCTGCCCTGGCTGTGAGGACCGTGGCATGGGCCTAGGGAAGGCGTTCACGGCCGAGGCTGCTGGTCCTCGGTGCGTCACGCTGGGGTGCGGGGACAGCAGCCGCCTGAGGCCCTGTCACCCCTGCCCTCTCGGGCCCCCGTGGAAGGAAATCTTTGGGTCGCCTCGTTGCTCGCCCTTCCCCCTCCTGACCCGGGCTTTCAGTTGTCCCCCAGGCCACGCGGAGGAAGGGGTGCCTGAAGCTGTGGAGAGGGTGCACGGAGCCCGGCAGGGTCCTGTCCTGTGCCGCCACCACGCTGCTGAACCAGCTCAAGAAGGCGTTCCTGCACAGGGTCCGGGGAAAATACCCAGGACAACTGGAAATAGGTACCCCCCCCCACCCCGCCCGGGCCTCGTGCCAGCCCTGGCTTCATCTCCCCTGTCTCCATGGCAGCAGAGGGAGGTCTCCTCTCAGCTACGAGTCGCCCCCTCTTCCTGGGGACAGGAAGGGGTCTGCAAAACCCCGAAGCTGCAAACGTTAGCCGCTTGGCACGTTTGCCTGGGGAAGGACCGCGCGGCTTCCAGCCAAACCTGAAAGGGGTTAAGAACACGCTGCTACGAAGGTCGGCAGGAAAAAGGTGCCATGAAGCCTTGGTAGGGCTCTTCCTCAGAAAGCAAGGCATCTTTCTCTGTTGACAACGGATGGCCGTCCTCCCTTCCAGGGGCTCTGCAAGCTCTAGCCAGCGCCTGGCTGCTAGTTGGCCCGAATATTCCCAGCCCCGGCCCGGCCCAGGGCGTGGCGTGCACCCGAGAACGCGGGGCTGCGGACCCCGGTGGCAGCGTGCTCTCGGGCGTAGGAGGCTCTGTGAGGGACACCTGCCCGCCGGCCCTTAGAAGGCCCCTGAGCTGACCCAGCCGAGCCCGGCAGAGAGGCCCATGGGGGCCGCTCTGTCCTCACAGCCTTCTCCTGCTTTGCCAGTGTGCCGAAGGCTCCTGGAGCAGGTGCTCAGCTGCGGCGGGCTGCTCCCCGGAGCCGGGCTCCCCGAAGAACAGACGGTCACCTGGTTCCAGTTTCACAGCTACCTGCAGAGGCAGGGGGTGTCCGACCTGGAGAAGCACTTTGCCCAGCTCACCAAGGAAGGTAGGGGCGGGGAGGGAGGTGGTAAGAACAAAGGAGCATCTGCCCATGGCTGCTTGGAGGCCAGGGTCTTCGAACCACCGCGTCTTTCCCCTGCGGCCGTTCCTTTGAGACCCCAGACTGAATGAGACCGCACTTCCAGCCCAGGCAGGGAAATTAGCGCCAAGGGACGGAGGTTTGGCAAAGCACAGGGCACAGGTCAGAGCTGGACAGGAGGGCGACTCGCGGCTGGCCAGAGTCCTTAGACATCCGGGCTGAGCTTCTGCTGATTTCCAGGCTGTATTTGATCCCTTGCTAGAAAGCCTTCCTTAGGGGTTCCAGGAGGCCCCCCCCGGGAGGCTGATCCACGCTGCGCCTTGGCGATCACAGGGGCTCGCCCCGGGACTTGCTTCCCGAACAGGAACACGGTGGTGGCCAGACGTGCAGCCGCCCTGCCGACCGCAGTCAGAGGGACCCCGGGCCCCCTCCTCTCTTCCAGTGACACTTGTCGAGGAGCTGCGGTGCGCGGGGCAGCTCAAGGCGGTCCGGAAGCTGCAGGGGAAGCGGCTGGGCCAGCTCCAGCCCCTGCCCCAGACGTTAAGGGCCTGGGCGCTGCTGCAGCTGGACGGGACCCCGCGGGTGTGCAGGGCGGCGAGCGCCCGCCTGGCCGGCGCCGTGCGGAACAAGAGCTTTCGGGAGAAGGTACGTCGGTGCGAGGAGGGGAGGCAGCAGCCTCCCGGCTACACGAGGGATGGCTGGGGGGCCCCGCTTCCTCTCAGAAAAATACAAGGGGGCCGCAGTCGCTGCAAGAGGTTTTGTCTTTTGAAGGTCTGACTTAAGGAATCTCTACACCCAAACTTGAGCCCAGCCGCCTGCTCTCCCCACGGAGCCAGCCAGGAGTGGCAGGATGTCTAGGTTTAGGGGTGCTTCCGTGGCCGCTACCCAGGCTGCACGGGGCTGGGGTGGCTAAGCCGCCTCCCGAGGGAGCCACAGAACCTCACGTCTTACCCCCGCGTTCATCTCCGTTCTTCCAACACCAACCCACGCATTTGGTCCCAGATGTCACTTGCACGTAGAGCGTTTCTTTCCTAGGACTCTGATGGCCACCCTCATTCCAACTGCTATGTGTGGCTGGGGGGTTCAATTGGTTGATCTTGGTCTGAAAACCAAGACACTGGACTCCTCTGCCTTTTAGGTTCCTGGGCCTGTGACTCCTCTAGATGGTTGGTACCAGCCCCCGAGGTGGAGGAGGGCAAACCCAGGCCTGACTGTGGTCCCTTGGGTCACCCAATGGGCGGTACCTCCTCACACGCTTCCTAAGTAGCCTGTACAACCCCATGAAGCCAGTGCCAGCTCTTCTCTGGCGACATGGCCGGGGAGGGGGGGGTCACCACTGGGACTGGGGACTGGGACTGAGAAGAGCAGGCGCTCTGCCTTCAGGCCTCAGGCAGGGGCCCCTTCTGGCCCCCTCTGCACATTCAACTCTTCCAGTGGCCCGGCCAGACATCGGGTTGCTCTGACATAGCATTTTATCTGGATTTGGGAAACAGATGAAAAGAGCTTTTCCATTCTGATGACCCTGAGCCCCGGGGACCAGGGTTTTTAGAGAGAAACCCGACACCCCAGCATCCATCTTGAGGCTGGGGGCGCCTGGCCCAGAGATGAACGGGTCATGGCCTGCTTTCTGTCCAGAAAACGGGAAGCGGGGCTCAAGGAGCCTCCGGCCCCTTCCCCACTCACGGCCGCCTCCTCCTGCAGGCTCTGCTCTTCTACACCAACGCCCTGACGGAGAACGATGCCAAACTCCAGCAGGCCGCCTGTGTGGCGCTGAAACACCTCCGGGTGAGTGTAAGCTGTCCTCGCGCGTGGTGGAGAAGCCGGCTTGTGGCTAATGTTCTGGTCGGCTCATTTCAAAATTATTCCACTGGGACCCCACCCCCCAAACTACCCCCAGCGAATAAAGCCCCAAGGGCTGGTTTTAGCTGGTTTCAGAGGAGCAGACGTCAGCTCTACCGGCAGAGGCCCCGCAGCGGTAGCCAGGAGGGTCTGCTCCAGCTCGGCCTGAATAAGCAGGTGGCCCTGGGGACTCGCTGTGGAGGTCTAGGACTCTGGTGTTTTGTTTTTTTTAATTTTTTATTGTCAAATTGTTTTCCATACAACACCCAGTGCTCTTCCCCTCAAGTGCCCTCCACCACCACCACCACCTCTGTTTTAATAGCCTCAGTTTAGTACTTTCTAAAAGCGCAGTAAGCTCATTGTAGGAAAGGAAGTGTCAAACTCAGAACTGCGCAAGTTACCCACCGCCCCAGTGCTGAGTACAAGCACTACGCCTGGCATCCTGCCGCACTCCTGCGGCTGTGTGTGGGCGATTACAAGCGTGGGTCATGCTAGGGGCGCCTGGCTGGCGCGGTCAGGCCTCCAACTCTTCCCCGCGCTCGGGTCGTGATCTCACTGCTCGTGGAGTTCGAGCCCTGAGTCGGGCTTCTGTCTCTCCTCCTCTCTCCCCTCCCCCCACTTGCACTCACTCTCTCGTAAACTTAGACTGGCAGTGCTTTGGAAGTCTCTATGAGGGGCGCCTGGGGGGCTCAGTTGGTTAAGCAGCTGAGTTCAGCTCAGGTCATGATCTTATGGTTCATGGGTTCAAGCCCCGCGTCAGTTTCTGTCCGTGCTGAAAGCTCAGAGCCTGGAGCCTGCTTCGGATCCTGTGCCTCCCTCTTTTTCCGACCCTCCCCCGCTCACACACTGTGTCTCTCTCTCTCAAAATAAGTAAAAACATTTTTTAAAAAGTCTCTATAAAGGGGCCACTGAGGGTTTACCTGGACGGATCCCCCCACTCTTGTGGGGAAGCAACCTGAGCTTCGTCATCTATTACTGTAAATAGTAACCTGACGAGCATCTTGGTGAATAACGCTTTTAAAAACTACAGAGTTCTGCATTATTTCCTTAGGCTGGACTCTCCAAAGGTTACTCCAGGCCAGAGAATAGGAAACTTCTGGAGACTCCTGGTACAGCTCACCCACTTACAGCCCGCCCTAAAAGCGGATGTGAGAGGGTGTCCATCTTGCCTCAAACTCACCTGCCTCTGGAACTCTCATTTTAAAAAGCCATTGCCACTTTGCTAGATGAAAAGTAGATTAAACTCCCCCCATTCATTCTGGAAAAGAAAAAAACAGGGAAGTCCTAGGAGGACCATCTGGCTATAATCAAACAGCCAGCAAGGGGGCAGGGGTGCCCTGTAGTGGAGGCTGAAGTGGACTCTGGGCCTTGGAGAACAGCCAGGGTCGGCTGTGCCCAAACCTGGGCCCCGACCGATGCTCACGGTCCACCCAAGAGGGTAGGGCTAGGAGCGTGAGGGGAGGTGGGAAGGTGCAGAGGGGAGCAGGTCTTCCCATTTTCAAGACAGACCTTCCAGAAGGAAGCTACCCATAAAGCTCTAACACCTGGCTCACCTGCCGGTGTCAGGATTGAAAAGTTGAGGCACTTCCGATGGACTTGAGGCCGCGTAAGAAACCTGGGAGCCAAAAGGAAGGGCCCGAGGCCCCAAAGACTATGGTTGCTAGGGCTGGTCATACAAAGCTTATAAAAGGAGGTTCCACCTGCTACTTAAACCTTCCCTGACGGACACTCTTTGCCCTCACCTCCAACAGGGCATCGAGAGCATCGACCAGATCGCCAGCCTGTGCCAGTCCGACGTGGAGGCCGTGCGCACGGCAGCCCGGGAAGCCACGCTGTCATTCGGTAAAGTACCGCACCGGACGTGGTGTGCAGTGGGCTTCCCGGTGACCTCGGGAAGGTGGTGCCAGAGGGGCCACGGCCAGCCCTCCAAGATGCCAAGTGGCACACAGGCTGGGCGCCCCCAGCGACCCGTTTGACTGCATTTGGCCAAGACAGGTTTCCTTCACGGTCAAGGTGGCAGGAAGTGCTTTATTTCTCTCTTAACCTTCAGTTTAGGAGGCTTGGGAGTGGAAGCCAGGCGCAAGGCAGGAATAAAGCCCAGCAAATTCTGTCTTGAATGTGAGGGAGGGGCACCAGGTCCCTGCGAGGGGCCGGCAGGAGCTCCCCAGATGCTACCCGCCCCTGCCGCTGACAGCGCCACCTGAGCCCCAGGTGCCAGTAAGCACGAGAGCCATCTGGGGTCCCCAGAGCACAACACTGAGGCGGGGGGCCACCCAGTGACAGATCGCCTTGATGTTTCAGGTGAGAAAGGACGCTTAGCTTTTGAGAAGATGGACAAACTCTGCTTGGAACCAAGAGAAGAAGCCTTTTGCCAGGAAGCAGATATTGAAATCACTGTATTTTAAAAAGCCCCGGCTGCTGAGCTCGAACCTGGCATGTTTTTGCTGCTGCCCAGCCCTGACACAGGGCCCGAGCTCTGCATGGGGGTACGCGGCCTGCTCCCCCCGTGAGAGCTGGCCGGAGCCGCTTCCTCAGTCTCCAGACCAGTCCCACAGCCCAGGGGCACATAGGACACTTTTCATGTAGTAGGGAAACAGGTGTGCAGCACTTCGAAGGCTGGCGGACTTCAATCAGGTGACCAGTCTGGGCTCTGAGAACCTGTCTGACCGTCCCTGGACAGCCGCACTCCGAAGGGGCCAAGGCCAGGCAGGCTGAGGCCTGGAATAAAAGCCTCCCTGCGGGCCGGCCTGCTCGGCACTTCTGGGTCAAAACGGCTCAGGAGTGAAGAGGCAAAAAGCAGGAGGGCTGACCTTGCTAAGGAGAACGCGGTGGGTCACTTCCATGGCGGCAAGCGGGCCCCTGGGAAGCCATGGAAGGTGGCCAGACAGACCGCGGGGTTGCCACGCTTCACACTTAGCCGGAGTGGTAGCCCAAATGCCACCGTGGGGCCCGGTGGCGGCCTGCAGACCATGGGCCGGATCTTTACTGTGCTCAGTGGCACCGAGAACATGACACTGGCCAGGAAACCTTATGTCTGGTCAGTAAAAGCGTTCGGCGACCTCACTGATCCAAATGGACTCGAGCTTCTGAATGCCAGTCAACTTAAGGCCAATTAAATGAATTGTGTCAGAAGCCATCAGCTGGTCTGAAGAAGGATTTCACTGCAGAACGTGTTTAAAGAAAAAAGATTCGCTTCTTATTTAAGCCTGTTAAAAGAAAGCCTCACCGTGTGTCCTGAACCGTTTTTGCGCCGAGCTATGGAGAGAAGCCGGGGTGTGTGACTCCTGGCAACGGCACTGGGGGTTCTGGAACTTCAACCTTCTCGTGTAAACTTCCTGTATGCTCTGCGCTTTATGGTTTAACTTCATATTTATTTGCCTCGTTCCTATGTTCAGTTTTCAGGAATTTCAATTAAAACGTTTGTTGGTGTTTCACTTTACCTGAACACAGCAGAAAGCAGTGGTGGTCTCTGCAAAGCTCCCGGGGAGGGAGAGGGTGGCCCCTTCCGCCCCACACGCAGCACCGCGGGCCCGGCTCTCCCGCCCAAGCAGGGGAGGAGGGAAGCGAGGGCTGGGGCCCTGTGTGTCCCCCATGCCAGCCTAAAGCTCCCTGAGCACCCACTCCTACATGGACACCGAGCCGCATGGCCCTTCCTCCTCTAGCCTTTGGTCTCATCTGATTTCTGCACCAAAGCTACAGGCTCAGCTCTTTCTGTCCACACGGGCCTCCCCCTCCTCATGAAAGCTTTGATGCCAGTTTTGTATCCGAAACACAGGCTGAGGTGGTGTGCCACCATGGTCCTGGGGCCACCGTCCTCCGTGGGTGGGCTGCAGAGCGCAGCCCGTGCTTACCCTCAGCACCATGCACCATGCAGGGAGGGCACAGCTTGAGCCGTTTACTGGGCAGCAGGCATCCTGTCCTAAAACCCTGAAGGACAGAAGGGAATTCTTCCTACGATTTCTGCAACATTTTAAGAGCCTAAAGTTACTTCACAACAGCAAGTCACTTGTGAGGAGATTTAACGGTGTGCAAAAAGGGGCAGACTATAGCAGTTTTCTATCTCATCGCTTCTGTCACCTGGCTGTCACGCGTGGCTCGCCGGAGACACCGGAAGCAGTAGCCAGGCCCCCTCCCAGGCCGCGGGACAGGGGACACATGCTTGAGCAGGTCCTGTGCACATCTGCCAAGGCAGCCGGGCATGCTGCACCTTCAGAAGGTGGGTGGCGTCAGAGTCCAAGAGACCCGGTTGAGGCCCCAAGTGTCAAATAACCTTCCCAGAAAGGGACTGTTCCCCCAGCCCAAAGGTGCGAACAACCCCAGGAGGCCACGGTGACCCCTGGACATCGGACCGCCAGCACCTGCTTCCCGTGGGCAGCAGCCGAAGGGAACAGGAGGCCCCCGTCCTGCTTCAGGCCCCTTGAACAAAGGCATGGGAGGCACCCCAAATCCGTGTTCTTTAGAAACAAAAATTTATTGTTGCCACTAAAATGCAAACCTATCATTTCTACGGCGAGTTGGAAAACGACAGTTCGACGGTTCCGTGAGGTCGCGGCAGCGCCGGAGCCCCCATTACGCATCCACGGACACGCACGCACACCTTGAAAAGGTATTATATCAAACACCTCGCTTGGTTTGTTTGTTTTTATTTTCGTACAAATGGTTTAATTCTGTGGCCATTGTAAAAAATAACGACCTGACGAGTAAATATGGACTTAAGGCATACAACAGAGCAGCCCGCTACTTCTCTAACGCACGTGTCACAAGACGGAGCGCCGTCTGTTTTCTGAGGGCAGGAGGGTGAACGAACCAGTATATCCATTTGGAAGTGCTACTGTATATACACACCCGAACTACGACACACACAACAGGACTTCGGAAACAAACGCACAAGCCCCGCTCACAGCTGCCGGCGGCCTGGCGGCCCG
>NC_043711.1:95596610-95769229 GCF_006229205.1 Suricata suricatta | reverse complement strand
GCCCGCGCCCGCCCGGGCTCTGCGCGGCGGTGCCTCGAATGCTCCTGCCGCGGCTCCTCCGCACGGGCTTCCAACACGTGCAAGGCAACACGTGAAAATGCTGGCGAAAGGGCAGCTCATGAGCTACAGCTGCCTGGTTCTTTGTTTTGTTTCTTCTCATTTAAAAAAGCCACGTAGCGTGGAGGTGTTAAGTTCCCCTGCAGGAAGAGTCGTGAGCACCATCAGTCCCCAGGGTTCAAGGGCGGGGGCGGACGTGGCTCTCAGCAAGGCCCCTGGACCGGGACGGCGGCAGGCGGACTCGGGGGTCCTGACACCCAGGTGGCTTTCAGGAAGGGCAGTTTCCAGCAGTTGCCTTGGTTCTGAATCATGGTCCGCTCGAGAATGGCGTCAACTTCTGACAGTGGAGGCTGATCCCCAAGGTGGCGGGGGGTGAGGGGGGGCGGGGGGGACCCTGCTTGCCTAAACGTCCAGAGCGTGAGGTGTGACTGTGGCTTCCCATACCCTTGGAATGTCTGAGTTACAGTGGGACCCAGCTGGCCAAGGACAGGCCGGGGCCTCACCAGAAGTCACCAGAGTGGCATGCCAGGGACCAGGCAAATATCCGTTACTGGAAACATCGCCCCAGTGCTGAACGGCGATTATTTCAGCAACAGCCTTAGGAGCCGCAGCCAGGGAACGATCAGGTCATGCAAAGGGAGACTGGACTTGTACACGCGGCATATTAATAGGCAGAGAGCTAAGTACTCCAAGCACATGGTATTGGATCAGGACACAGACCGCACATGCATTCTAATACACACAGGGGAAGCAGTGATTGAGAACAGGGTTCTAGCAGGGAACCGGGAGGGGTAACCGGGACAAAGTAATCTCACGTCATGTCTCTTAAATATCCAAGAGTTCATTATATATTATCCCATGTTCTATAAACATATGCCAAACCTCTTCTCACGTTACCCACGATGCCACGAGCCACCACTGCTCACAACCGTCCTCCGTCCTAGCCCTGGTCTGGCGCAGCAGGCTCATGGCAAAGTCTTACGTTCCCAGCACTACCTGAGGGTTTCTTATTGTACTTTTTGATAAAGCCCTTGATGCAAGGCTGACATCAAAAGTTTTTAATACATTATTGGTTTAAGAAAATGCTAGTGCACTACAGACGCCTTTGGGGAAGAAAACAACAAAAAATAAATATGGAGTGGAGTCTCCGCAGGGGGGCTCGGAGGACAGTGTGCCGCCCACCCGGACAAGCCGGGCTGCGCCGAGCCTCGCGACTTGCACGGGCCCCCAGCACTGTACTGTCCTTTGTTCTCCTCCGAAAAACGGGCTATGGATTTGGTGCTCGACGGAAAGGGAGTGGAAACAAAGCCAGAAGGAGTGAGCCCGGGGAGGGTGGTTTTAGTGCAGAACGAACGTGCGTCCAGGTCGCGGCTGGCTACGGTGGCCTCGACCCTTACGACCACGGCGCGCCTGCTAGGCGGGTGCGCGCGCTCTGCGCAGACGCACACCGTGGGGAGGCGGGGCCTACGTGCTGCTGCTGCACAGGAACTGGAATGAAACCAAACGTTTTCAGGTGAGCCCCCCCCCACCCCCGGAGCCGCATGGCCCTGCACTACCCTGGCCCCCGCACCCCCTCCCCAGGCCTCCAGGGAAGGGGGTTTCCGCTTTCTTTTGCAACAGCCCCTTCCCAAATCACCCCTAAGGAAAAGGCTGCTAAACCACCTGCTGTACTCCGCGGCGGTGGCCAGGAGAGAAAAAACAGAGGAGCAGCGCTTGGAGGCTGATCCTCCCGCCTCCCATCACTCTATAATCTGAAGGAAGCGGAAATCGCTCCTTCCAGAGGGATCTCGAGGGCAGGGTGCAAAGCTGATGGCCACCCTGCTGTGACCTCTGACCCTGAGGCAGGGGCTGCACAGGGCGGGTGGGGAGGGAGGGCCTGACTAGATGGCTGGAACAAGAAGGGGTCGATGGAGAAATGAACAATGGAAAACCGGCGGGGACACCCTGAGCAAAAGCAGAAGCTGGGTTTTGTTTTCCAGAGATGGCCTTTCGTTGGTTTTTCTTCTTAAAACAGGAAAGCCCGAGGGCCCTGTCCAAGCCCAGCGTGCGCACAGCGGAGGAAGCGACTGAGGGGGACGGTGCCCTACACCCTTAATCCCTAACCCTCCTCTCCAGAGGAGTTTACATTCGGGAAAGTACGGGAGACTTCCCCTGGGAAATCAAATACAAACTGTATCTGCTTACACCACCTAAGGGTACAAGAAAGTTTCCTAAGTGCCTAGTCTTTTTTTTTTTCCAGAAATAACAAAAGCTGCTTTTTATAAAGGTTAAAAACAACAATGTGTTGTAATTCTATTTTTTTTCAAAAACAAATAACAATAACAAAAAAAAGAGAAAGAGAGAGAGACGTATTTGGCATTTTCTCTACTTACTCCTGAATAAGGTTAAGGCCCTGAGATTAGACTCTTATATTCTTGGGACCACAGGGCTCCTCAAAACCCCAGTGCATCAATCCGCAATTCTCTCGTTAGCCCTTCACAGTTCCAGACTTTGAAAACCTTTGCTGTCTCCCGAGTCGGGCTCAGATCCGCCGGCAGCACGGGCCGTGCACGCCGGGCTGTCGGCCGGGGCATCCTGACACGCCGTCTTGCGGCACGTCCGTCAGTGAAAACATACCCTGTAGCAGAGGTACGCGCCGGCCGTGAGGACCGTGGCCATGCACATGTTGACCAGGAAGGGCTTCCAGAGCACCGGCGCCTGGTCCTGCGGCTCCTTGGGCGGCGCCGGCTCCCCCTGGGCAGGCCCTGCCCCTGTGACCCGCCTTCTGACTTCGCCTCCGGCGTCTGGACTGGTGCTGAGGGAGGACAGGGAGGGGAGGTGGGTTACTCACTTGAGGGAAAACGAGGCCCGCTTGGCACCCCCACTGCTCCCCGAGAGACCCAGGCGGCCTCCACGGCCAAGGGTCTGGGAGACCCGTGGACTCCCTGGTGATGGGGGTGGGTGAGACTCCGGGAGAGACAGCCACTGGCGCAGAGACAGGGGCACGTCTGCCCTGGGGTTCGCTTGGAGACTGTCCCCCTTTAGATCAGGGAAGTTAACGGTGTGGCCCACACGCTACCACCCCGTCCTGAGGCGCCTTCGCTGCCGCTGACGTGAAGCCATCACCCATCCCACTGCCCCTCAGCCCACGTCCCAGGCTCGGGTCCCCCAGCATCACTCTGGTCCCGCCAGGAGCGCCGCTGCTCACGCATCCCGCTACAGGATCCCGGCTGCCCTCCTGGTGGCGAGCGGGGACCCCGTCCTGCGGGCACCTCGCCACCTCCTCCAGGCCTGCCCTCTCCTCCACTCTTGTCTCCCTCCAAGAGGCCCTGACCACAGGACGTCCTCCCTCTCACAGCCACTCTGCGTGCGGCCTCTCTGCCCCAGCAGCACCCAGCGAGGCACCACCCTCCCAGGAGACGGGAAGGGCCAGCACGAAGCACCCGGTTTCTGGCATGCAGCCGCAGGCCCTGGCTGTGTGTACACGGCCCCCTCGGTGGTGTCGGAGGCACTCACACCCTCGGCAAGGCTGCGCCGTTTCCTGGAGCGCTCTGGCTTTCAGCCTCCCGGATACCCCCCTGCACCTTCACGCACACAGCGCAAAAGGCACCGCTCCCCACCTCGGTCTTCTGACACACTGGACGGCAGTCTGCTCTCTCCTCTCTCACCCTCGCCTCTCAGCAGGCCCCCCGGAGCTAGTCACAGTCTCCCTGGGGGACTGTCACCAAGCGACCGCTCCGTGCACCACACAGACCTGCTCTGGGAGGCCCCGCGGGATGGCCCTTTCTCAGGGAACCAGGTGTGCTGTTGTCCTGACAGGGACCCAGCTGCAGGACCCTGGTGACTCAGCTTCGTGGGTCAGGCCTGGGGCCTGGCGATCGGCATTTAGCAAGGTGCCCAGGTAAGATTCTGACGATCAATGTAGCCAGAGGGCCAGTGGGTGGGGCACACACCGTGTACAACCTGCTTTCTGGCATATAATTAATCCCCAAGACTGCCCTTGAAGAGCTCAAGGGCATCCCAAAGTAGGAGAGAGCCCGATTTACCAAATTCCTGGGTATGTGATCGGCTCATCTCTAATTTTTCCGTGTTGCAGACGATGCCACGGCGAACGCCCCCCACCTGAGTGTCTCTTGCACACCCGTCTGTGCGCTGCCGCGTGCTCCATCTCTAGGTGTGGACAGATGCTGGGGCACAGCACGCACTTATCCAGGAACTACAGAGGCGCCGGCTCTGGCTGTCCCTGCACTGCAGAGCATGCGCCACCTCCTTGCTGTCCCCAGGCTCCCAACCGTAACCTCCCGTCTCCGTCCAAACACAGACCAGGGGCCGTGTTCCAGTGATCTCAGTATCTCTTGTGTGTCAACAGGGACTCAACAAATCTTGGGTAAATGGCACTACACGAGAAGGTCAAACTTCCAGAGGGACCCATTTGGGGGCTGGCTGAAAGTATACGGTCTAACCTGGATATCACGTTTCAGGACCGGCTGGAAGCCGGAGGGAGGGCAAGGTCACTCCCGAGCAGGCTCGGTGGCGTGAATCCCTGATTCCAATGGGTACCACAAGGTGGTGCTAGAGCCCGGCTGCGGTGGTCACTCAGCAGGACTGACCCGTGGCTGGCGGTCCCGGGGCCTCGTTCCCCGAAGACACAGAAGCAATGCTTGCCAAGAGGAGGCTGTGTCCACCGAGATTCAACATCAACACGCGTTTCGGAACTGGAAGGTCAGATCCCCTCACCCCCAAGAAGCCAGACCCCGCCTGCCTTACCGTTCCCCGCTGCACGCGGCGCTCAAGGGGGTTCTGGCTTCCTCCTTGACGGGGCTGTCTTCTTCTTTATCCTCCCCGGCTTCGTCCTTGACCCACTGGTGGTTTGGGAAGAATTCCTTGCACTTCCCATTGTGCGGCTCCAGGACTCGTTTGGGCGGCCGGGGAGGAGGGGGGGCGTGCTCGGGCGGGGGCTCCAGGTCCTCGTGGGAGAGCTCCTTCCACTGCTCCTGGGGAAGCAGCGAGAGAAGGCCCCGCTAGCGTTCACGCCGCGCTGGCGCGTCCGGAGACCTGCTCCCCCTCAGGTGAGCAGAGGGGAGGGAGGGGCTCTCTGCTTCCTGGGGCTGCAGATGTATACGTACAGATTTGGAAGGGGAGAGCTTTTGAAAATGAAGTCTCCTCTCCCTGCCAACGTTCTCTACGTCAGCACGTCTAAGGCGGGACGTGGAATGTGGTGGACGCTAGCACAGCTTTCTGGCTATTCAGACACGAAGGATGGCTATTTCTCCCAACACCCGCCAGTGTTTGAGCTTCTACGGCCCACGGCCTCCTCCCTCAGAGACCAACCCGGCTGGACGCGAGGGGAGGCCACGCCTACCTGCACCGAGGAGTCCCCCATGATGAACCTGGCACCTTCGATCACAGCCAGGTAGGAGAAACGGAGCTGGTCTGCTGTCTGGATCAGTCCCATCCGGAACTTCCTCATTTCTAACAGAACTTTCTTGATATCGACAGAAGAAGGATCTTTCCTCTTGTCCATCTGAAAGCCAGAGAGAAGACACACTGAACCGGCTCCACCTCCCAAGTACGAGGTGATTTTTCCATGTTCTGGGGGTTTCTACTCAGGAACAGTCACAGTGGGGAGGCAGAACTGGGGGAAATGTGAGAAAATTGAGCAAAACAGGGGCCCAGAGCATAGGGGAAAGAATGAGAGAAGGATAATTCTTTGGATCTTCCTTGATTCTGAGATTCAACTGAAGAATGTCCCTCCGAACAAAGCCACTTAGAGATACTTTCACGGGGGGAAGGCATTAAAAACGGAAGGTCCTCGCCTGTTCGCTGTAGACGGCAGAGAAGCCGCGGGCCGCAGGCGGGTCAGACGGCCCCTCACTTCCCAGGGTCCCCTGGGTCTTACCAGTAGAAGGCAGGTGTCCGCCAGACAGAAGGTCCCCGACCTGCCGATGCCGGCGCTGCAGTGAACCACGACGGGGCCGTACTCTGTGCTGAGCGACCCTGACTCGCGGACTTTAAAAAGAAAGTTCAGGAACGAAGCTGGCGATTCGGGGACGCCGAAGTCAGGCCACGTGGTATAGTGGAAATGTAAGATCTCTCGAGTTTCTTGAGACTGAAAGGAAAAACACCACCACCGTCACCACCACCTCGGGCCGATTCTGAATCGTCTGTACAGAAATCACTGCTTCCAAGTAAGCGCGAGGCCCTCCACCCGCACCCCGCATCTAACTCCCAAGAGCAGCTTCGCCTCTGATTTCCAGCCTTCCTCCTGTCTGCTCGCCCTGCCAGGAAACACCGAGCACTGAGGTGCCGGGCACTGGCCCCGCAGGCTGCCCCTGCCTCCACTCCCCTCCCTTTAGCATGGAACATTCCCGCCCATGTCTCTCCTCCGGTGCCCCCAGCACCCCCGCTGTCTTCACGTTTACAAGCGATCTCTCTCCGCCCCACAAGGCACAGTGATGCCACGTGGCCGCCCACACCAGTCCTGTCCTCAAGCACGTAAAGTTTCCCATGACAGAGTAAAAACGTAACTGCGTGTGTGGCACCAGCTCTGGGTAATCCAGGCTTCACATGACTATTCGGCTGGCATTTTGGAGAAAAAAGTAACCAACTCAGTCTCCAAGGATTGGTGGCTGCCATGGGTGGCTTGATGGCCCAGCTGAGGAGGACGGTGTCAATGGACACTGTCAGCCACAACCAGCCCCACTGCGTTCTGGGTCAGGACACACCAGGCTCACGGAACTGTCACATTAACTCTTTGAGGCGTGTATGCCCATTATTCCCATTCTCTTGATTGGGAGACTGAGGCTCGGAGGTGGACCCTCCATTATGTGAGCAACCGGGAGTTTAAATCTAAGCTGGCTGGACTCCAGAGCGCGTGCTCAGAGCCTGCAGCGGGAACCTCTGAAACGAAGGCCCTGGCCCTTGTCCCCGAGAGCTTCTTCCCTGGCCCGGGCTGCTCCCAGCGCAATAGAACGAAGAGTGGCCTCTGGTGCCCCTTTCAGCTCAGCTCCTTCTTCTGAACCCAGGAAGAGCCCACTTCCAGGTGGCTCCTGGCACAGTGACGAGAATGTAGTTCTCACTGGGAGGAGGGCACACAGGATCTTGCTCAGCTAAGAGCGCCCTGGTGGGAGGTGAGCCGCCGGCCGTGCTGAGGGGGGCGCAGGAAGTGGGGTGCAGCCAGGGACCGGGCCGCCTCGAGTGTGCATCTCCCTGCTGCACGGTGGGCAAGGGCCCAGTCAGGGCCGAGGTTGCCTGGAGAGCAGCTGGTGGCAAAACGCTCTGGGCCGGAGGCCTGCTCCCAACACCGCCTCCCTTCGCCAAACAAAATACCCCCAAAGTGCCTGCCGTGGGCTGGCCACCGTGCCAGGCAGGCAGGAAGGACCCTGCCCTCGCCCTCCCAGAGCTAACAGCCCGCCCGGGGCTCGGTGCGACGCGGGCGAGTCAAGGAGCCTGTGGAGAGCACCGATGACCTAACATCGGCCACGAGTGCGCGGACGGGGCCTGCGCCGCCTTCTGCTGCTGCGCCGGGAGCACCTGCGGGTGACGTGAGCAAATTCACAGAACCACATGAGCGAAGCCACCTTCTCCTCCCTGGAAAATGGTCTCCTGGATGGCTTAAAATTAGAAACGCCCTTTCTATTTTTTAGGGAAAGAAAAAAACTTAAAAATAGATTTAAAAATGGGAAAAAAAATACAGCAAAACAAGTCTTTTCTTTGCATCCCTGAAAAACTCTGGGGTATCTCCTGCGTGTCCCCGCCCTCACCCCGCCCACCTCCCTCCCAAGGAATCCCTCCTGGACCTGAGCCGGAACAGATAAAGATGTTTCAACACAAAGTGCGTCGGAGCCGACAGCTCGCGCCAGCCCCAGAAGCGCCACAGCGCCGCGCGGGCTCCGTCGTGAACGGCTCGCGTCTCGCCTGCTGTCGGAGCTCTTTCCCACCACGAGCCCGAGAGATGCTCTCAAGGCTTTACCGGAAGTCGCGCTTCCAGTGAGGCTTGCAAAGGTTCACGGGCATAAACGTCTCCCACATAACCCACATTCCGACATGCTGCCATCATTCCCGAACAGCCTCCGTCAAAGCCCTCCATAAATCACAGCCCGGCGGCCGTCACACACAGCGGACACGGTGCTCAGGGAGCCACGCGACGCAAGCCTCTCCTCTGCTCCCAGGTAACTGGTGCGAAGTGCTGGTCTTCCTTCTATTAGTGATTCAACAAGCGGAGTCGTGCGGAGTCGTGCGGACCTGGACCGGCAGGCAGGCAGGAGGCTGGACGCTGGCAGTGCCCAGGCCTCGGGGGTGGACTCCTGCCGCAGGGCAGCCCGGCAAGCCCGATCCTCCCTCCCTTCGGTCTGTGGGTGCTGCCCCCAAGCTAATCCGGTTACTTCGACCCCTCCTGGCACCTGCTCCGAGCCCAGTGCTGCTCCCCCACCTCCCGTATGTCACCTTCTGAACCCTCACAAAGCCCCCATCTGAACAAAAGGGATACTGAGATACCGGGAGACATGATGCCACCCCCTCACCCCAAATCTGACAGTTTGATTCGATGGGGCCAGGAATCCACCCCACAGTCAGGTTCCAGAAGGTAGTGGCTGGCTGCCATGGCTGAGGATGTCCCTAGGAGCCGCTGCAAGTCCCAGCAGAGGGTCCCCGCAGGGAGT
Source organism: Suricata suricatta (assembly GCF_006229205.1). NCBI lineage: Eukaryota > Metazoa > Chordata > Mammalia > Carnivora > Herpestidae > Suricata > Suricata suricatta. The sequence goes on along the minus strand of NC_043711.1, from coordinate 95,760,533 downwards.
GCTCCCGCCGGAGTACTGAGAATCCCCAGGCGGGCCTCTGCGGTACTGCTTCTCAGCACGTGCCTTCACCTGTTTCAAGACCAGCTTTCGATGACAGCCAGCAGCGGGTGCTTAGATGTTCCTCCACAACAAAAACACCCAAGGCCTCATGGACCATGAACTCAGCCCAGCAGTGCCTTTCTTCCCTCGCTCCATGCTAAAGACACTGTGGACAACAAAAGACGCAGCAGCTGCTACGTAACGTGCAGGCCACCACTTCGGTCCCTCTGCAGTTGCAATGACAGGAACAGCGAAGTTCTAGGTGAGAAACTCCCCTTTCCCTAAAAACTGGGATGGCCCAGTGTTCCAGCTGAGGGAGGGACCTAAGGACCCCAGCCCCGCCCCCCAGGTCCCCTGGTCACCTGGCACAGAAGCAGGAGAGTTCTGCTCAGCACAGTGCTAGGACCACACTTTGTCCAGAGTACACAAAGCCCAGAACAACTGGGGTTAGAGCACGACCCAGGCGAGAGGACCCCCCGGCCAGTGCCCGTCGGAAGTACAGAAGAGCACGCCGTAACTCACCGTGAGGTTTTCCAATTCTAGCTGCCGTACTGTGTAATACGACTTAATATCCTCAGAGATCAAGGTTAGTTTCAAATTTGTGTCTTCAAAGATCCTTTCTTTTTCTTCTTTTTGTGGCCAGTACTGCGCACATTTTAACTACAAGAGAAAATCATGCATTAATCTGAGCAACAGACTGTTTTCCTATGAAGGGAGGTGCAAGGTACTTTCCGTGAGCTTCAGGACAACCCAATGGGGGAAACCAGGAGTCTTTGACCTTGGAAGTCACCGGCGGCATAACCTGCCTCTTGGGGAGACAGGAAGGGGGTGAAGACCCAGAGCAGGACTAGTTGGGCAGAGAGAGTTCAGACACCACTGCCCCCTGGCTCTCCACACAACAAGGTGCTCCAGGGTCTGGTCCTTCCAGACCATCTAGAAGGTGAAACCAGACTGCGCAAAGCTTTGGTCTTTCACAGGCCACCTGTGCAGCTGCCGCGAAGATTCCCAAGAACTGGGTCAGTGCTGTCGGCACAGTGTAGGCACCTTACCCTGGGGAAACAGGCCGGAAGGGGGCTTCTCTGGGGCTCGGGATCACCCCCTGCCCCATCCCACCCTTCCATTCTGGTTTGGTTCAGTTCTAAAAAATTGTTCTGATTTTCTAGTTTAATAATTTCAGGTCTTCATCTAAACATAGCCAACTAACTTTTTCTTCAAAGTAAGAAAACTCCCAAAGATTTGGTTTCATTTAGAGTTCAACAAAAAAAATTGGACTCAAATTTAATGGCATACTTTGAACTAAGTTTCCACAGCAGCCATTTCTGTTTGTTGGTGAACATTTTGGGCCAAAACGGCTGATAGATGAGGGCTAAGCTGAAGATCTATGAACCACAAGGTTGGACAATGAGCCCAGACAGAGGGAACCCCAAAGACACGGTTTCCACCCCATGAAGTATCAGTGGATGTAAACAGTTCTTTGGGAAACGGTACAAATTCAATCCAGTTGCAAGTGGACATGCACTGGCCCACTCAATACCCCTGGGGCACAGGGTGCTGGGTCTGAAAGGCCACAGGAGGCGGAAGGAACCCCTCCAGGGCCAGCCTGCCCCTTAGGAGAGACTGTTCGTGCCCAGCAGTGACGAGGCAGTGTGGCAGGAGGGGACTCACAAGAGGGGAATATTCCAGGCCAGAGATCAGGGAACACCACACCGATGAAGTGGCCTCTGATAGAGGCTTGGAGGGATGAGTAGGGTTTCCTAGGCAGTGACTGCCCAGAAGCCAGACTCAGGAGCAACAGGGGACAGGACCAGACCACAGTGGCGCGGCAGAAGCCCAGGAACCCATGGCTGTCACCTGGGCAATGAGGAGCCAGGACGGTCCTGAGCAGCCCGAAGACGGAAGCAAGACCCTGTGCCGCAACCACCAGAAAAGGAGAAACGACCCAACGCACCAGATCATGATGCTGACATGGCACCAAACGTCACAGTTCTGAAACAGAAGGCCAACAGGGTTTTCTAAAGAGCCCAGACCCGGCCTGTTTGAAAGATTCGGCTGGCTTCGCCCAGATCACACCCCTAACACCGAATGCCAAAGAGGAACCCCTAGAATTGGGCTAATCTGTCAGCATCAAAGTAACTCTGCCACTCGGGACACGAAGCCGTCAGTACCGCGGCAAGGCCCCGGACTCAGCCAGAGCGGGCGGGCAGCCGAAAGCAGCGCCAGACAGAGCAGAGGTCTACGGGATGCACTTATTCCTGCACTTGCAACCATCAGACCCGGGCAGCTCCTGAGGACCCCGGAAACAAAGAGGCCTCCCTGGGGGGCTCAGTGCCGCGGGGCCGTGGCACGCACCCAGCACCGAGCGCAGGAAGGGGGAAGGCAGAACGGCCACAGATTGAGACCAATCACTACCAAAGAAGAGGCCAATGCTTTCGCTTTCATGCGCAAGGAAGTACGAGTCTTTTAAATTTCACCTCCACACTCACATGCACAACTGAATATAAAGCCTCAGAAATCTCTGTGATCCAGCTCAAGACCACGATTTTGGAAGCCTACTACTGTGCATTTCAGAGCGCACCAAGTGTCCGCCGGGCAGTTTTTAATACTGTTAAGAATTCTCAGCATTCACAGTAACATGGCACGCTCTGCTTGCCGTCACTTCCTGTAGAAATTTCTGTTTTAACACTCCACATAAAACAAAACAAAAAATAAACACGGGTTCACTTATTCTTTAAATTGATACATACCAACCGGAGAAGGAGATTTATTTTACCTGCAAGCTGTCTGTCACAAGGATTCAAACCGTGCCATGTCTGGGGTCGGCACCAGACGTCCGGGTGGCAGCGGCGGCGTGCTGCCGTCTGTCACGGCTGCCACTGCCACTCGGACGCTAGGTGTGAGACAGTGGCCCTGGTGAGCATCTTCAGAAAAACCCATGGATGACACCTGGGGTGACACTGTGACAGATGACTTGGCTTCCCCAAGGAGTAACACACACTGAAGCTAACTGAGCAGGTGCATGAAGCCTCCAATTCCCGTGATACAAGTCCTGAGCGGCGCGTGTGCAAAGGCACCAACATCAAACAGCTTCTGGAGAGGGACACGGGCGAGGCTCTGGTCAAACAGCGCCTTGCTGACCCGCCCTGCCTCTACAGCCCCCTGCCCTCCACACACATACTCTCCACAGAGGGGTCTCTGCTCAATCATGAAATCGACCCGACAAGAACTTCGGCTACGTGGATGAGCCCCATCTAGCACACATACTCATTTCCCGCACTCGTTTTCCGGAAGCACGAGGTCCCAAGAGGGTAAGAGGCAGGTCTGCCAGAAGTAAGAGGGGCGCATCCTACACTACGCAGGGAGGGAAGGAACCCAGAAAACAAAGATGCAACCCGTGGAGACGCTCTGCAAGCTGGTTCGTACCGCGGGCTGGGTGCCTGGTTTATAGTTAGATTAGCGGGGCAACTTCTTGACGTGTTCCCCAGGCAGCTCTGATTGGGATGATCACATTGATGCTGGATTGAAACTGCAGATCCCAAGAAACTTTAAGAATCTCAAACCATTCACTGCTTTCCATGTCAGCGTGCGCGGCCCTGAGCGGGAAGACAGTGATAAAGCAAAGGGGAGACTACAAGGTCATGCGATCATAGTAAAGGACAATGAAACCAACTAGCCAGGTTTCTCGTCTTTCTTTTAATGACCAAAAGGAAAAACCATCGCAGTGGATCAATGGTCCATTTACGGTCACCCCAGGACGGGAGACAACCATGCACGGGCCTGGGGACCAGCAGCAGCTCCGGGCCAGGACAGCGCCCTACTGGGCTGTGCCACGGCGAAGCGGTTTCACCGAAACCTTCAGTAACAAACAAATAAAAAAGGAAATCCTACCATGTCCAGTGATTTCTGAATGAACAACCCGATTTAAAATTCCCAGCTCTCGGGGCACATAGTGCCTCAGCTGGTTAAGCGTCCGACTCTGGGTTTCGGCTCAGGTCATGATGTCACAGTTTGTGGGTCGGAGTCCTGCACTGGGCTCCGTGCTGACTGTGTGGAGCCTGCCTGGGAGTCTCTCTCTCTCCCTCTCTCTCTGCCCCTCCCCTGCTCCCACTCATGCTCCCTCTCTCTCTCCCTCTCTCCTCCTCTCAAAAACTAAATAAAAAAAAAAAAATTCCCAGCCTCAATACCGTCTAGAACTGTGCTTTGTGACCGGGGGCCATTTGGCACAAATCTGGACAATGTCTGGGGACATTCTGGATTACCACCAGTGGGGCGGGCGTGCTAGGGGCATCTGGTGGGTGGGGGGAGGCCAGGGTTGCCGTGTCCTCCCGCGCCAGCAGTGCCGACCTTCAGAGACCCCTGGACGCTACCGAGTGCCGAACGTGTGGCCAGGCCACCCTGGTCCACTCCCCCTTGCAGAGAGACGTACTGTGTGGACCTAACGTCTGGTTCTTTCTTCTGGATGGCTGACAAGAGCGGGGGCGGTGGGAGGTGGCGCCACATCTGTCACTCCACATTTTACTAATCAAGCCACTGAGGCAGAAAACACGAAAAACCACTTTCACTGAAAACCATTTTCTAAGAAGCAGGATTCCACTCCTCGAGCACCCAGGTGAGCTCTCCGTCTGTTACCGAGCAAACATGCGCTTCGAGAAAAGCCTGATCTGCAACACGAGCTGTCTCCGGTGGGCCTTGTGCTGTCTGGGACCCGGTGCTGCGGGTGGGGGAAGGTCGGGGCTTGTGGGGAGTGCTGCTGCCTAACCCCCTTCTGTGGGTCGCTTCTCTGCATCGTACTGTCACCCCCAGGGCCACGGCTGTGCTCTTTGGAGGGCGGCCTCTCTGGAGCCTTCACCTCTCCTGGCAAGCTGGGCCCTGAGGCGGCCACGACTGGCTGAGCCCTGGGGGGGCACAGGGTTGGCAGCTGGCAAGGCCTGGGCACATGCCGTTCTCTGCTCCTGGCCACTCGTTCCCACTGGTGGCCGCCCTCCCCCACCCGCCTCCTCCCAGGGCCTCCGCTGTAGCGGAAGGAGAGCCCGGGTGCCCCGGCAGGGTCGGGGGAGGAGGGAAGGAGCCAGGTAGTGGTGAGGGCGCGGCGTCCATTCGCTGTGCTGATACCACACTGTGCCCCACACCCTACATCACCTTCCATGAGGGACAGGCCTCTAACAGGCAACCCCCAGAATGCGACGGGCCAGCAGAGCACGAGCATGACCGAGGGAAGCAACTGGAGACACCGGCGGGAGGGGGCAGTGACTCAGATCATTCCAGAGAACTGGAACAACAGAAGCATGTTCTGGCTGGAGTCTGGAGATGGACGCGGGAAACCAGGGTGCAAATTAACAGGGTCCTGTAGCCACAGTGTGCACATCCCAGGAGGCAGCAGTGGCCCCACAAGGGTTTTCGGCCGGGCAGAGGTGTGGGGACACTTGGGTTTTGGTGTAGGATTCACTGAGGAGAGCAAGTCGAGAGGCCAGGGTGGTGACACAAGGGACAGATGCACGTAACGTTGGGTGTCCCCTGAGCACACACACACACCTCCAGCCCACACACTATCCCCCGGGATGTTTGAAGAGTTGCAGAGAACTGGGGAGAAAGGATAACACAAAGCCTGAAGTAAACACACAAGCGGACAGCGGCCACATTCAAGGGGCGGCCGGGAGCCAGGCGTCCGGGTGTCTGACGGAGGGGAACTGGAACCTGGCGGCTCCCAGCGCTCAGTCAGCCGGAGGCATCCCTGTGCCAGCCAGAAAACAGAGCTGAGGAAGACACAGTGAAAACTTCCTTCTCAAAATAAAATTATCCTTACACAGCCCCGTGGCGGACAGCAGCACGTGTGCCTACACACACACACACACACACACACACACACACACACACACACGTGCGCGCGCGCACTCCAGACAGAGACTGACTGATGAGGGAGGGCTAGGTCAAGGGCAAATGGACTCTTCCCCTTCTTTCTGATTCATTTACTTTTCTGATGTGTTTATAATAAACATGTATGTCGGGGGCGCCTGGGTGGCTCAGCTGGTTAAGCGTCCGGTTTCGGCTCAGGTCATGATCTCGTAGTTCGGGGGTTCGAGCCCCGCATCAGGCTCGGTGCTGACAGCTCAGAGCCTGGAGCCTGCTTTGGATTCTGTGTCTCCCTCTCTCTCTGCCCCTCCCCTGCTCACGTTGTCTCTGTCTCTCAAAAATAAAAAAAAAACCACAAAAAAAGTAAAAAAAAAAATGTATGTCGGTATCACGTCTTTTAAGTTTTTCTAATAAAAAAGACCCTATGTAAAAGAAAGACAAAAGCACTTTAAAGAAATCAACTCCAACAAAAGTGACCAAGTGGCGGACTGGCGCGCTTGAGGGCGGTGCTGGAAACAGCAGGAAAACCCGTCACTTACCGAGCCTTTCTCCATCAGTCTGTTGAGCATCACGACGCCCCTGCTTTTCTGTTCCCACACCATCTCCCAGAAGTGACCGCACGTGTTAGGCAAAGGGCCCTGCAAAGACACAAGCCACAAAGCGTGTGCCACGTTACACGCTGGTGCACTCCACCAAGAACACAGCACCGGCCATTAGCAGGCAGTGCCCGGAGGCGGACTGGCAGCTGGGCCGGGGCCGGGTGCCGCCCTCCCTGCCCAGTGGTCAGTAACCACCATCCCCTTTCCTACCATGTGGTTCAAGGTTCTTTCAGGGCTGGTCCAGGGCTGACCAACCGAGGAAAGAACATGCAGACTCCGCTCTCTGGCTTGAGCGGACTCGCAGAGGGGCTCCACCGAGGCCGCTCTCGAGGGTGAGGAGGGGAATACGGGACAAAGCTAGGGGGTGCTGCCAAGAGGCAGAACGGGGAAGGGTCAGCAGTGGCTCGAGTCTCAGCTCCAATCACTGCTCCTCTGGGTGACCGTGGACGAGTCACTTCACAGCCCCATGCCTCAGTCTCTCCACCCCTCTCACTCGACTAATCACAGTCCTTACTCAAAGGGTTGCGAAAGTTAACTATGTTCATCCGTGTATAGGTCTTACCACAGCACCTGGAACATGGCAAACACCCAGTGAATTGTCTGTGATTATTATTACTATTAATACTGATCAAGGACGCCTGGGTGGCTCAGTCAGCTGGGCCTCTGTCTCTCTCTCTCTGCCCCTCCCCCACTCATGAGGTCTTGGTCTCTCCCAAAATAAATAAACTTAAAAAAAAGATAAACCTGGGTGGGCGCACTCAGTTAAGCGTCGGACTCTCGGTTTTGGCTCAGCTCATGATCTCAGTTTGTGGGATCGAACTCAATGTTGGGCTCTGTACTGACAGCAGGGAGCCTGCTGGGCATTGTCTATTTCCCTGTCGCTCTCTGCCCCTCCCCTGCTCACATGTGCTCGCTCTCACAGAGTAAATAAACTTAAAAAAAAAATATGACGGAACTGACCATGGACCGCCTTCATCCTTGGACCAAGGAACATGAAAGATGTAGACACAAATGATCAGTTAGGTGGCCCCAGGGGTCCAGGGTGGGCACCGGGACGTGGTGGGGTACGTGCCAACTGGCATAGGCATAGATGTTTACTGGATACAAGAGTATGGAGGCCTCCAGTTTGACTCAGTGCCACCAGTGCCCGGCAGGGACACCAGCTCTCACCTCCTCCAGCCAGCACCCCCTCTAGCCTGGTTTCCAGTCTCACCTATTTTCACCCAAATTCTCCTTTTTTGCTTCCTTTCCCTTCAAGTCTCACCACGGCTCTGTTGACCACACGAGCCCTCGGTGCCCACTCCCTTCCAGAACTCCTCTCCCGCCTGCTGCCTGAACCGGACTCCACTGCGCTCCAGCCAGAGCCTTAGCTGCCGCAGGCCCCTGGCCAGTCACCAGGGCCTCTCGTCCTGCCAGCCGAGCCCACGGGGTCCCACCGGGTGCCGGCCCGCCGCCTCCCCCACCTCCCATCGCCCTAGTTCAGGATGGGGCCCAGGGGGTGGAAATCATAGAAGAGGGGCGCCTGGGTGGCTCTATCAGTGGAGTGTCTGACTTCGGCTCAGGTCATGATGTCACGGCTCTGTGGTGACAGCTCAGAGTGGAGCCCATGCTTCAGATTCTGTCTCTGTCTCTCTCTGCCCCTCCCCTGCTTATGCACTGTCTCTCTCAAATATAAATAAACATTAAGAAAAAAAATTTTCAAATCCTATTAAACCTGAAGCGAGACACCCCAAACTCAGCCAACACTTCACTGTGAAGGCGACAGAGGCACCCTTGGCATTATTCCCTAAACTTCCGTACCACCGGCTTAAAAAAAAAAAAATACAAAGACTATGGACTTGTATTGTTTGCATACTGAACATTGAAAATAAAAAATAGGCAGGGTTTTCTTGGTTTTGTAGCTTGGAAAATGTTCTACTCCTACTGTCTAGAGGTGTGACTTTGGGCCCAGGCTACTTCAGTCCCTTTTATAAATCCCAGGGCCAGGGGTGACCAGGCAGGCAGCTAGGTAGAGAGAGCTTCAGATGAGCCAGCCAACTGCTAGGGCACGGGCGTGGGGAGGAGGTGGTGTAAAATTTTCCCTGGTGATATCCTGCTGCTCCGTCTGACTTTATAGCGCTCCCCGACTTTGCTTCGGGCTTCCTAACCCCACACCAAAGTTGAATGGCTGAAATCAGGAAGTAAAACACTTGACTTCTAAAAAGAGAAGTTACCAAGAAGCTGCTTTTCCCTCAACCTCTTCCCACCAGCTTGCCACCACCAGGATCTCCCTCCTCAGCACCCTACCCCACCCGGCCCAGGGTGCTGGGAAGACTTTGACCTGAGGCCTGGTGAAGGCCGGCCCTGGTGCAGAACTTCCTGAATGGGTCCCACGACTGAACACAGCGTGGCTGGTGTTTTGTACACTGGGAGGCCCTTGGGCTGACTGTCCCCGGGGGCAGAGAGGAGGGGAACAGGACAAGAAAGGGCAGTAAAGAAGGGCCACGGTAGATATGCCCTGACCCAAAGCAGCCTCTATTCATAGGTTTTCTGGCTTCACTGTCATTTTAAATCTCTAAATGTTACACAGAAATACGATGTTCAAAATCACCATAGACCCCCAAAGCCATATAAAAAAACGATAAACTGGCGCGCCTGGGCGGATCAGTCGGTTCTGCTTGTGCTCAGGTCATGATCTCGTGGTTTGTGGGTTCAAGCCCACGTCAGGCTCTGTGCGGATAGCTTGGGGCCTGGAGCCTGCTTCGGATTCTGTGTCTCCCTCTCTCTTAAAAATAAACAAACATTAAAAACTTTTTTAAAAGAATGATAAACTGATATGGAATGAGAAAGCAAAAATTAGAATTAAAAAACAGTATTTAGAGTAACTTACAGGTAACAAACTAAGATTTGAGAAAATTAAGTAAAAAAAACATGTTTACCCTCTTTCCTAGATACCCATGGTCTTGGGGTCGTATGCTGGTAAGTGTTTCACAAGAAAATGATTGTTAGAGCATTTTTAGGATTTTTTTCCCATAAAAATGCCAAAAGCCAACAGGAATTTTACGTGATTTTGCACGCTTGTCCGCATCATCTAAGGATTTTTTTTCTTCCCCTGGGCCAAAGAATGGGGACCAGGCTGCGAGGCTCTGACCGGGTACCCGGTCCTGCCCTCACGGAGTGAGCAGGTTCTCCGCCGCGGCCCTGCTGCCTCTGTCAACAGACCACAGGCAGTTCTGGCACTTCGTGCTGTTTTCGGTCAGCCCAGCAAGTGGCCTGCTTCCCAGAAAGGATGCGTGTTACAACCAAACTGAATCTCCGGAGGAAGATTTTTCCCTCTTCCTTGTTGCTGTTTTGGATTGCGTAAAGCCTGACCTTTGGAAGGATGTGGCGGATCTTACTTGAGGAATGAGTGACGGTACTCTAAAATTCCTAAGCAGACATCAAGTGCAGCAAAACGCCATTAACAAAAATGTGGGCCATCCATTTACCTGCGTAAGAATGTAACTCCTTTGGGCTTCCTCCATCTCGATCAAACTGGCATTGATGTAGTCGTTATCTTCTTGATGTAGTTTAATGCGGCTGTGGTCAACTGAAAGGCAAACCAGGACTCAGAGGTTAGTCCTGGAGGACCAAAGGGTCTCTACAGGCAGCACACCCAACAGGGAAAGTGAAAAAGGTAGGTTGGTGGCATATGGGCGTTCACAATGGCTGAGGCCACGCTGTTTCCACAGAAATTAGTCATCAGTATGGGGACGACTTAGTGTTTTCAGAAAGCTTTCTGGAAGTGTCTGAAACTTCATGCTGAAAAGCAACAGAGACAAACCAGATGAAACCATGGGTTATGTCCTAACTGGGCAACCTCTTCGTAGGTCACATCTTCCTTCACGTATCAGTGCCCCACAAATCAGGAGATTATGGGGAGAGGGTTTCAAGGGATCTGTTCTCCACTGCTTCATATTTATTTTTATGAGGCAATAAAATACAGTAGCTTCAATCTTTAAAAGGGAAAAAAAATCCACCAAAAACGTCACCTAGTCCCTACAGCTTTAGGTGGTACAGCGAGCTACAGTTGGTAGGATTTATGATCATGTCTCCACCTAACTTATGTCTAACGGACTGAAGATGAAGTGACCTAAATATATAGTGGTATGAAAAGTGACACCTTGAATTCCTTTATAGTAAGGTATTTTTTTTAAGTTTCAAGTATAACATATTTAAATGATTCTAAATATTTCAAATTCAGAAACTGTCATGATTGAAGACATTTAAAAGAGAGTTTTTAACTGGAAAAACTAAACTCTAAATCCAAAACTCTGAAGTCTGAAGGTACTTTAAATGTAACTGTCAGAATAGGGTTTTTTTTTTTTAATTTTTTTTTTCCTGGAGAGAAAGAGAGAGAGAGAAATGGAGAGGGCAGAGGGAGAGAGGGAGACTCCCAAGCAGGCTCCAAGCAGGGCTTGATCCCACAACCCCAGGATCATGACTGAGCCAAAACCGAGAGTGAAATGCTCACCGGCTGAGCCACTCCCCAGTACTCCCCAGAATGGTTTTTTTTAATGTTTATTTATTATTGAGAGAGAGAGAGAGAGAGAGAGAGGAACAGAGCATGAGTGAGGGATAGGCAGAGAGAGAGGGAGACACAGAATCTGAAGTAGGCTCCAGGTTCCAACCTGTCAGCACAGAGCCCGACGGGGGGCTTGATAGAATGGTTTTTAAAAATAAATTCTCCTTTGGAAGCTCTGCCCCAGGTTACTGAAAACACACAGCCACCTTTTCCTCCTCTTACCATGACGTTGTCACAAAAGCAGTGCTCCCCTGGGGGCCACTGTCCTTATGTTGCTAGCGCAGCTAACAACAGCAGGTGGGGATTTTTATTTCCGGTTCAACACAAGGGATGATAAATACTATCACCTCCCCCCTAGGCTTACAGGAAAGGAGAAGTTAATGGGGACACATGGTTTGGGGTTTTTTGTCCTAAAAGATTTCAAAAAAGGGATGCCTGGGTGGCTCAGTCGGTTAAGCATTCAACATTGACTCGGGTCATGACCTCACGGTTCAGGAGTTCGATCCCTGCATCAGGTTCTCTGCTGTCAGTACAGAGCCTCCGTCTCGCTCTCTCTCTCTCTCTCTCTGCCCCTCCCTTGCTCACGTACTCTGTCTCTCTCAAAATTAAATAAACATTAAAAAATTTTTTCAAATAAATGTTTTTAAGAATTAGCCACCATTTGGAAGATCGTTCATCATCACAGAGGAGTAACACAGATTGAAATACTTGTGTAATACTTAAGTCACGAAGATAAAAGATCCCCCCAAAGACTGAGGGACCATACAGCTCCTTGGTGGGTTAGAAGAGTGGGCTCAAACGGCCCGGGGCGGCCCTGGACAGACAACTCCTCTGACGGCTGCCGGGGCTTTTTGCAAATTGCCAAACGGGAGACAGACGGTGGGAATCATTCTCCCCATGTCCCCCACGACCTTTAAAAGCCAATTATCTGCCCTGAGGGATAGTGGAGGCGGCGGGGGGGGGGGGGGGGGGGGGGGGGGGGGGGGGGGGGGGGGGGGGGGGGGGGGGGGGGGGGGGGGGGGGGGGGGGGGGGGGGGGGGGGGGGGGGGGGGGTGAAAAGGAAAAACAGGAGTGACACTGGGGTGCAGAGGCTGGGAGTTATTTCCTGGGAAGATGACTTCTGACGCTGGTTTTCTCGGTGGAGAGCTGGCTCGGAACCCACTTAGAGGGGTTCTACACTCTCCTGGGGAGAAAGCAGGAGCATTAAGACGACGTTACTCCCAGGCGGAGGGGGGCTCCCTCCTCGCTCTGGGTGAGCAATGACCACAGGGACCGCCAGGACCTCACACCACAGTCCCCGAGGGGGGCTCTGTTTCTTTAATAGAACCTACAAGGTGCCACAGCCCCAACACACATGCTAAACCACGAGTGCAATCGTGTGCCACCTGACGGCCCGGCTGCACCTCAGCTGCCCCTGGCCTGCACCTTCCGTCAACCCGGCAGCGACCGCCTCGACCGCAGCCAGCGCGCAGGAGTGGGACACGGGGCGAAGCGGCTGACGCCGCTCCAGGTCACCTTTGCACAGCCCTGAGATCCGTGCGGCTCCTGCTCCCTGAAGATCAGAGAGGAGAACAATTCGCCCGAAGCCACACAGCTTGTCGGTGACATGTGGGGACGCACCCCCGGGGCAGGCGAACTCAGGGGTGCTGACCTCTGCTCCCCTTCCCGGAACCGGCTGCTGCACAACCTGGGGGTGGGGGAGGGGCTGCCGACTCCCCTGGAGAGCCCCGAATGCCAGCACCCATGGCCATGGGCATGGCGCGATGCCTGGCAGATGGGAGGGGCTGCCCGGGGGAAGCCGGCAGCCACCCCCGTCTCCGAGGGACACGGTCTAAAGACCCTGGGGGGAGTCAAAAAGTCCTCTGTGGCCTAGAGATGCGAAGTTCATGCTCCTTACTCAGCTCTGGTTTTTTCTTGCTTTACACAAACTCTAAACGTTTAGTTCTTTCCTGTGGCGAGATGAGCAGATTCAGAGCCGGCAGCCGAAGGCAGAGGAGGAGGAGGTGGCCAGAGGCAGGGAAGGGCTAGAGGACAGGGCTGGTGGCAGGGGTGAGGCTCACGGAGCAGAGCGGACTTCAGTGGAGGGGGACCACCACCCTTGCTCCTTGATGCCCAGGGCGCGGGGCACCGGTACAGTTCAATACGCTGCTCGGGGCCAGAGAGTACTGTTGCTGAGTCACCCAGAAAAGGCTATACTGTGCCTACTATACTCTGCCTCAGCTGGTAGGAAAATGATTCATCATTAAAACAGTCAAAGCTAAATCACCACTCTGAACTCAGCTGAATTTTCCAGAAACTGAAACCTTCTTCCTTCTATAATCGTGGACAAAAATGAACCATCACTCTAAGTCTCTAATGCCTTTATTATAGGAAACAATCAGGCCATAAACCTCTACTGCTATCGACCTCCTGCCGAACCCTGGGGGCTCACGGGGTCCCGACTGAGCAGCCCCGCAGCCGAGGAGAAGCCGACGCGATGGAAGCAGGGGACTGGAAATGGCGATGTGAATACTTACAGGGACTGACATCTCTGTACCTGTTTCGGTTTTTGTTCTTGGGAAGCTTGGCCACTCTACATGGGAAATCACTGGCTTCGTGTCGGATATTCTACAAAAAAAAGAAAAGAAAAAGAAAAAGATAAAGAGTTCTCTTTTGAAACCTCTGGCACCAGGACTCCATCCAGACATTTAACCGAGCCCGGGCTCCGTGCCAGGCAGTGAGGAAGGCCCAGCACAGAAACACATCAAAGAGAGCCGGGCAGTGTGGGAAATGCAAGGTGATAACTCAGAGGCATGTACGAGGTCAGGAGAAGAAAACAGGAGAGGAACGGCCACATGGCCACAGCGGGAGGATGGCGTGGGACTGCGAGCTGGAAGGACGCGGAAGACAGCGGGGAGAGGCGGGGCGGGGGGGCACTGCTCTCAGGAGCACCCAGCACAGCGAAGGCGGGAGTGCCCATCTTCTAGAAGGAACAGCGTGAGGGCCGGCAGGAGCAACAACAGCCAGCTGGGGCACGTGGGTGGGGGGGCAGATCGTGAAGACCCTTGAACGTCATGCCTGGGAGTTCCGTCTGTAACCTTGTGTAAAGCTACAATTATCGAGGGCAGGTAAGATGCACATTTATGCCAACAACTATTCAACTGCTTTCCTAGGAGAGGGTCAGACAAATCCCATTACACCGAATGGGTCAGAAACAGAAAGTGTCCGGGTTAACACCAAGTACCTGGATTACCAGAAGACCCAAAGTATGCCTCCTCGAGACTGATCACAGGCATCTAATTTTGCTTTCCTAAAACACCACTATAATCCCATTTAAAAATCCTTCCTTCTTAATTTGTATTTTATTACTATTAAAAGATAAACTATACAACAATGTAAATGTACTTACTGCCACTGAACCCTGCACCTAATGGTTACTTACAATAGTAAATTCTGTTTTGTACATTTCACTACAATTGAAAAAAAAAAAGACAAACTCACAAGGGAGAACAAGAGAAGACAGCAGCAACAGAATTTTGGAAGCTGGAAATCTTATTAGTCACTGGCAGGTCTGAGAGAGCTCAATGAGAAGCCAGAGATGGAGACAAGCAGAGAACCACCCTGATTTCCAGCACAAGATCCTGCGGAGGCTCAGGAGGGCCGCCTCGGGGTGGAGGAGGGGTTTCGCTGCTGGGCCCGGGCCTGGGGCTGTCTGGGAAGAAAGGGCTCCCCACCACGCCGGCCGCCCCCCTTCCGTGCTGCTGGCTGCTGCGGGGTGGATGCCACCCTGCACCGCAGGGGAACCTCGGGAGAATCATTTTCTGGAGGATGCAAACCAGGAGGCAGAGTGCTTTCTAGGTGATCTGAGCCGACAAGAGGAAGGACCAGAAGATACTATCACCAGGGTACATAACCAAGAACCAATCAACAGCCCAGCTAGAGGAGTCCTGGCTGGAGCAGTGCCGATAAGCCCCCTCCACCTTCCCAGAGCTCTGACTCTGTCTTGTGAGCCCCGACTCTTCATCACACACAACCAGATTCTAAGATATAAGCAAAGTCTCTAATATCAAAGAGATTTACAAGAAAAATAACAGGGGAGAAAAGCCCCTTGGAAGAAATAAACTGCAGAGAAAAGGAGCTTTAAAGAAGAGATTATTAATATACTCAGTTAAGATAAGAAAAGACACTGTATCCATGAACTAAGAACAAGATGTTAGGTAAAGGTAGAAAAAAAATCCTCCCAGAAAGTCCACCACCTAGCCCCCAAAACTCAGACAGAAAACTAGGCAAAACAAAATCTTTAAAAAAAAAAAAGTTGAAGGAAATCTTCAGACCTACCAAGTGCTCATCATAAGGACAGACCTATACAAAGGCACATTAATACATGATTCCAGAATCCCTGTAAGTTCCTAAAAAAGAAAAAATTAATGCACTTTCAAAGGATAAGGTCATCAGAATGGCTTCAGACTTTGCCAGAACACTGAAAGCGAGACAGCAACGGAGCAATGCCTTTAGAATCTGAAGCAAAACGATCTCCAACGTGGAATTCTATATCCAGCCCAACTGTCGCTAAGTGAGGAGGCAGAAGAAAAACACTGCAGAGACCAAGTGCCAAACACCTTACCCCCCACACTCCTGGTCCTCGGCAATCCACTGAGCAGCTCTTCCACCTAAGGGAAGAAATAAACCAAGAGAGAGAAAAATAGAAGCCATAGTAAAGAAGAAAAAAAAACCTGACGCAAGAGCAAAGGCAAACACAATTTCTACAGACTCCATGGAGGGAGGTGTTCCCAGGATGACAAGCATGTACCAGACCTGGCAGCAACAAGGGGGCCCAGACGGGAGCAGTGTGACTCAAGAGACGGAACGTGTCAGCGACATGCCTCTGTCCACCGTGCCCACCATGACTGAATGAAACCACCAGAGAAAAACAAGGAGAAGACCTGAAATCCAGGAAACAGGGAATTCAATCCAGAAGCGCAGAGGACGGTTCCAAGATGACAGCATGTGTGTCAGGTACACAGACCAGCAGTCCTGGAGGAGAACGGAGGTGGCTGGTACAGACGCCTCTAAGACAAAAACTGCAACCAAGAAATCAGCTGAAATTGCTCTGTCCGCTACAGCAGCCACCGCCCGCACCGGCTCCTGAGAGCGCCAGAGAGGGAGCTGAAGTGTAGGGATGCATGTCAGAGTCTGATGACAGGTCTAAAAAAGGAAACTATAATATCTCAAATATTTTCAGTGTATTTATTAAAGTAACATTTTCAAAATACTGGACTTAATGAACTGCAATTAGTCTCATGTGCTTCTTTTTAGCTTTTTGCCACTAGAAAGGGTGAAGTGATACACGCGGGGTGCACTCTTACTGGCCCGCGCTGCCTGGCCTGGTGGAAAACGGTCCCAGAGACTATGAGACATGAAGAATGATCAGGCAGGAGGACTGCCATGCAAATCAAAGCACACAGGGCAAGTATTAACTACGGGGAAACTTTACTTTTTTTATTTTTTAACGTTTATTTATTTTTGAGAGAGAGTCGGAGATACAGCCTGAGTGGGGGAAGGGTGGAGAGAAAGGGAGACACAGAATCTGAAGCAGGCTCCAGGCTCTGAGCTGTCAGGATAGAGCACGGTGCGGGGCTCGAACTCACACACTATAAGATCATGACCTGAGCTGAAGTTGGACGCTCAACTGACTGAGCCCCCCAGGCACCCCTAAAAAGAAACTACAGGACAACGTTATCCGTGACTGTGTGCACAGGCAAATAATGGAAACGAACATAGTTTTAACCAAAAGATGTGAGATACTGGGAGATGGGGAAGGGGACGCCTAGGAGAGGAAAAGCAGAATATATGGCTGTTGAAGAAAATGAAATCCTCCACCGGCGTGAAGGTCTAAATTAATGAATCAGAAAATAAACACTTCCCCTGGAAATATGGAGACATGCACAAATGCGAAGCAGCAGCTCAAGAGCTGAAGATGGTTGTGAGCAGAGACTGCGGTAATGGGCTGCGGTGAGGGGCTGCGGTGAGGGGCTGCGGCGAGGGGCCGCGGGGCGGGGCTGCGGTAACGGGGCTGCGGTGTGGGCGTTTATCAGAGACCCATGCTTCTCAGACCACGTGCAAACTCGACTTGGATTAAAAAACAAACAAAAACCACATTCTGCTATTCTACTTATTTAAAAAGCTGCAAAATGGCTGGGAGGGGTTTTGACTCATGCTACAGATGAACTAATAACTTGAAAAAGCGTGTTTGCAGATGATAAACCGATCCGAGATTAAGCAAAACAATCCAGCAGAATACACCCATCCCATCATTTGTGGAGGAGATTACGCTTGCACGGAAATGCCATGCAACAGAGACAAAGAAATCAAAGGAATAAAAATCTAAGTCTCAAATCTGTTGCTCTATTTCATTGGAAGCATTTAGCAACAGATACGAATTCAGCCCTGGGGGGTGAACAAATTGGGTCAATCCAGCCGGTGAGTCTGAGTAAAGATGGAAGAAATGACCGATACAGTTCCGCCACTGAGCCAACAAATATTCACGCTGCGGAAATACGGCCAAGATAGGAGGAACTGTGGGCAACTGGTTTTATCCAGCCAGAGGATTTTATTAATATATGCTGTTTTGTTGCTTGAGAGAGGGAGAGAAAGTAGAATTTGATGATGTCATTTAGTAAAGATGTTGAGAAAATAAGAGGTATTCATACAATACTTTTTTAAAAACTAATTTTATTTTTTGTTAAAAAAAATTTTTTTATGTCTTTATTTTGAGAGAAAGAGAGACCGAGAGCAAGCGGGGAAGGGGCAGACAGAGAGGGAGACACAGAATCCGAAGCAGGCTCCAGCCTCTGAGCTGTCAGCACAGAGCCGGATGCGGGGCTCGAACCCATGAAACGCGAAATCATGACCTGAGCAGAAGTTGGACGCTCAACCAACTGAGCCACCCAGGTGCCCCTAAAAACTGATTTTAAAATTAAGGTAAATTCATAGAGTGAAATGCACAGATCTTAAGTGCAGTGACTTTTTCTAACCAACTGTAACCCACAAAATACACCCATTTCAGTGTTTCTCTACATTACAGTAGCATATGGGAAACATGTGCAGCTCTGAATACAAGGATTTATAGTTCATTTAATAAAATAAAATGCCAGGGTTACGGTCTTAAACTTGAGGAGTCATAAAGCACCTTAAAACGTTAAAGGTGACTAAGAGAGTGCTTTGGAAGTCAAATGGACTACACCAAAAACCTTCACAGAATTACAGCACAACAAGATCTCTGTAATGTAAAACTGTGGTGAAGCTAAAGCTAACTTTCCAGCAGCCGTCGGAAAAGCAGAACTCTGACCGATGTACAAGTTGAAGGAGACTTCCATCATCAGCATAAAATATCCTTACACCATTTACTATACTGACCAAGAATAAATAATCTAACAAGTGTGTAGAATTTCCACAGAGAAAATTAAATTAAATTAAATTAAATAAATAAAAGCCTTAAGGTGGATGAAAAGAAGATGAATGCCAAGGTAAATGTGGGAGCCAAGTCAAAAGGGAAGTCAAGAACTTGCCATAAAACAGGTTTCCAGAAGCATCCGTTAAAGAGAAATGCCAATACTTCCAAATCAAAGTGTATGTACCTCAGCATTTTAGGGACAGATCTCATTGAATGAGAAATTACAAACAACGTGAAATATACCAATGCAGAGCACATAGATTCTTTACCTACCCTTCCCTCTCCCAGCCAGTTCTTTACTGGCTTTTCAAGAGCCTATTTCCTATTCTTAGTGTAGATTTCAGAAATGTGACAGAATAACACAGCATGTGTAATAGATGTCCGAGGTTCATGATCTCCTAGAGAAAATGTGTATAATGGGTTACTGAAGCAGGCTCAAAGTTGGTCAAAGCTCACAGGTTAACGACTGAAATAACATGGTTTCATTTTATACAGGCACTGGGCACTCAAAATGATCTGAATCATCTCCAAAGTGAACTATTTTCCTGAGAGAAAAAATTAAGTTCTTCCAAAATTATGACTGAGCTGGGCTAGAAAGCTGTGCTACAAATGCTTGATAAAGTATACACGAAACATCTGAACTAGAAATTCTAAAGGAGCCAAGGAAGAGAACGGGACAGAAAGTAACATGACCTGAATCATTTCTAAGGCTAGTTCTTGGTTCCTATCCTGCCCCACTCACTTCACGGGGTAACGGATAACCTCCCAGTGAATACGAGGGCTCCCGTACTTAGAAAGCGCCAGGATCGGGAGGAATTCGGGCCCAGGGTGAATCCGTTTCTGTATGTGCTCAGAAAGCTCGTCGTCCGTTATTCAAACACTTCCCAAATCCAATTAGGTGAAGTAAAACTTGGATGAAAAGCTGACAATTTTTAAGACTTTTTTTTTTTAAACACACAGGCCTAAAAGCCCAGCCTTCCAGAAATATTTTCATGTTTATAGTAAACACATCCGTTGCGTTAAGCATAGCAGGCTTGGTTTTAACACCCTTTGCCTTCAGCCCCACAACCGGGTGTCCCTTACTGGCCCCGTGGTAAAAGGCATTAGTCACTTTTAAACTATTCAGCATGTGACGAGGTAGACAGCGTGGCAGCCACCAGCAGCTGGGGTCCTTGCCTCCCCAGCTCCCCTGGCCCAGAAGACGACTCAGCCGGGTTTCGAGGAGTGAACTGACAAGCGGCTCCAAAGGCTCCCGAAACTCAGAGTCCCTACCTCTGCACCAAACACTTCACCATGGGACAGATAAGTACCTGAAAGGGAGTATGTGTAAGCAAATGTCTGATCCAATCCCATCCTCGATCATCTGTCACAAAATGGAAGTTACTGGAATAATAGTAATTACTATTATTATTTTGCTTTGCAGTTGGGACACAGAGTCTCATGACAAGATAGTACTGAAGAGCAGTTCACTAATGTGTAGACTCAAAGCAGAAAGGCTGAGTTCGTAATGGTGCTGACTGATCTGCTGTGGAAGTCTAAAGGAAGAAACCCCCCAGGAGTACTTGCACTCACCAGAGCTGACGTGAACTACTGAGCCCCTCAGCACCTTCGACAGCCTTTCTCCCCCCACCCCCAGTTTACAAATGGTTGCCGAATTTGATTTTCCGAGCTGTCACCTAGTCCTTTATGGAGGTCCTGCTCTCAGAAACGGACACAGCACGCCTGACTGAAGGGAAATGCTGAAGCGCAGTAAAGGCGGTCATTGAAAACGCAGTAAGTGAGCACACCGGGGTGCGCGCTTCCTGGAACTCGCGCAGCGGCAGCTGAGCAGGGAGATATATATAGAAGCAGGGGGAGGGGTCCTAGTCTAAAATTTTAAACACCACATCTTCAGAGTAACTTGTTGAACAAATCTTGTTAATCATAAATCTCATTATAAAGGAGAACACAAGATTTCTGTTATGACAAAGTATAGTCCTTCTGTATCACTCTAAGAAATATAAAAACCATCCAAGCCAGGGGCTGGCGTTCAAGTCGAAAGCAATACTGTATCCTTTATATATGGAAGTTACTGGAACAATATTATTTACTACAAGAACCTTAGTAAAATATTTTTATATTTACCTTTCTCGAATCAATGTGCAAGAAATCATATACTCGATACTGTTAAATTTGATGAACTAAAATGTTTAGATAATAAAGAGCTTAAATTTTAGCTAACCAATGCCAAGGCTGTTTTGGTTTAGGTTTTAAAATGATTATGCACTGGATAAAGAAAGGTGCTGAAAAGTAAACCCAGCACCTTGGAGAAGGGGAGCCACAGAAAGGAGGGAAAGCCGGTCAGCACGTAAAAGGCAGCAGGGTCTACACAGTCACCCTGCCAACGTCCAAGGCGGTGCGGGGTCATTTCGTATGCTGGTCTGGGGCGAGGTTAAAATAATGCAATCACAAGTCACTAAGAGAACATTTCCTTCTGGGAAATGACCTGGACAAAAGCAGAATCAAATTGCTTCACAACCCCACCCCCACCCCGCCCAGGTGAGGGGCCAAGGGATGGCGGGTACGGAACACCCTCCATGAAGTTGGCAAGGGGAACAATCTGGTGGTGATGGTGGAACCGAATCCACACTCTGATGTAAATCCTCTGCTTGGACCACAAAACAACGGTCAGTCACACAGGAGAGGAGAGCACCAAGGCAGAGCTCGGCTCACACAGAAAGGGACCGGACGCAAAGGAAACAAAAGCCCTCCCGCTCAAGGTGGCCCGTCTCTGAAAAAGAGAAACCGACAAATCGGCTAGAGAACGAATCCATCCCACGTGAGATTTATCATACACCCCGCCAGGCACTTTAAAGGTAAACGTATTCAAGATCGGGGATAAATGAAGGAATCTTTTTTTTTTTTTAAAGATGTCATGAATAAAAAGAGGGAGAGAGAAACCAGAAGAAGTAACAAATGAGAAATCTTGGAAATGAAATTTAAAAACAAAAACAACACACAAAACCTCAATGGAGGGTATAAACACTATACTGAAAACAGTCAGAGGAGAAACAAACTGAAGGCTAGGCGGGAGGAACAGAGCCTGAGAAGCGGGGCACAGGAGGGGCAGTCCGGAGGCGGGGAGAGCGGGCCACAGCGCACACCTGAGCAGCAGTGCATCAGGACCCAGACATGGCAGGGGCAGCGCTAAGCGGCAAACAATGAAGAATAAAGAATCTTTCAGATAAATTATGGTATCTTTGGGAAGCTTAACAAAGTTTAACATTATCACTCAATTTTTAACAACTCGATGGTTACACAGCCATTTAGAGTCAGAGATCTTCAAAGTACAGAAAGGGACCGAGGTCACTGATGATGGCCCTCAGGCATTTACAAGAACAAAGCCACTCTGCAATTCATAGCGATTTCTGATTCTCGAAGGTCTTGTGCAGTTTCAGAACTGAACATTATTTTCCATCTGCAGTAATCGGACTCATTTAGAAATGAAGGATCGTATCTTTAAGAAAACTCTGTGATTGATGGAAGCATACTGGTATGATCTTCTACTACCGAAAAGCTCTGATGCACATAAAATTAATTTCGAAACAGCACTCTGAGTTCATTATAGTAAGCTCCTGCAACCTTTACGCTATTTGTACATGAAGCAGAATCATTAGCAAAGAGGTATAAAAACTGCTTTTTGAAGTGTCACAGACTCTAAACTTCATTTTTACAGTCCTAAGGATACTTTTTTTTTTAAATCACTTATGTTTTCTGTTAAATGTCATGACTTTCACCTTGGGCAGAAATCAATAGGCAGAAAATGAATCAGACTTACAGTAATTGATGTCAACAGAACACACTGGAACCAGTATCTTTTTAAATGCTGAGAACCACAAAGCCATTCCTGTAAGAGAACAGTCTCAAAAACGGAACCTACTTTCGCTTCTGTTTTGTTTACCTTCTGCTTTCCATAAGGACAGTGTGAGTACTTCCCTCAGCCATGGGGCTCTGGCACTCTGCCAGGGGACAGTGCGACAGCTGAGTAAGGACACAAGTAGCTGGCAGACACACAAAAGTGGAAGCTCACACCTTCCCTTACGGGGAGCCAGACTGCCAACCACCAGCTTCCTCCCTCCTTGGTTAATTTCCCCAAGCTCAGTGGTCAGTGGTCACGGGCAGGGACCTCCAGGACCCAGACGGTATTCCTGCTCTGCAATAAGGGAAAACAACGCTGACATGCTCGCCAGGATACTTCCATGGATAGTCGAGGGGTGTGAACAGAAGGAAAGCACAATATCAAAATGAGAATGGCCCTGGCTAAGAATTTCTTTAATATTCCAAGATTCTGTTGCCTTAACCAAGGTTTTTGCATTATCAACTTCAAACAAGTGAATTTTCTGAATACTTTCTGGATGTAATACACTTTTCTAGACACTGCTTACGGGGGCTCAGGGATGAAGAAGGAAGACGTTACCAGTGCCTAAAAGCACTATCAAGTGATTAGTTCTTAGTGAGGCCACAAAAATAAAGCGAGAATTTGGGGAAGAGAGGAGGAAGCAGGTGAAAAAGCTCTTCCGTAGGGCTTTCCAAAGAACTCCGTGCAAGGAGGAAGGAAGCAAGGCTTAGATTCACTGAGTCCCTCCAACTCCTCTAATTATCTCCCGAGCAGGTGCAGGCGGGAAGGGTATAAAGAGGAACCAGAGAGGCAGAAGTCCTGCCATCAGGGTCCTCGCATTCCCCTAGGGCGGACCGCAGATGCTAAATTCTGAGCAAGGGGCTGTCCCAGGAACTCTCAGACACATCCAGGACTGTTCATCGGGGTTACACAGGATTGACGAGAAAAAGGCACATTAAAGCCCCCAAGCAAGTGGACATTATTCTGCCTGCTCCCCCTCCCCACCGTCAGGCTCCAAACACTCTTGGAAAAGGCAGAATGAGCAGTTCAAAAGCGCCTGCCTCTACAGGCACCTGCATCTTTCTTTTTTGCCTCTTCCCATGGATTACAGTTAGGGGGCCAGCACGGAGGCGAGCCCGGGGGCAACACTACCACGCTACAGGTGTCAAGTCCCACGCATCAGACATTACGGTGTCTGACCACCTGGTCTAACCACAGACCCCCCCATTCTTTTGTTGAGACCCTAATCCATGAGTGAAATGCAACCCCACAGACATAAAGCTAATTCAGTATGTTGCTACACAAACAGCAAAGGTTTCCCAAACTTCAGGGCTTTAGGAGAAAATCTCCTCAGGCCAATTTGGAGAGGACTCCCCGACACACACTGAAATCTTCGGTTTGGTGTACGTTCACTATTTACCATGCCAAGCCAGTTCCAAGAGACGAGGTTCCCAGAGACAAAAACCCATGTGAGCCCGTAGCCCGTGGTTTTCTGCTTCTCTATTAAGAAGTCACGTGGTACTCAGGGTTACTTGAAATCACTACCCAAGAAAGCGTATCTGAATGCATCAAGTCAAATAACACCACGGCAATGACTTTACAGCCCCTTTAATGTAGTTATTTTAAAGTCCCTTATTCATTACATCGGCACTGAAACATCGTTAACTGGTGGCACACGTCACAAGCACCTACTCGTAAGCCATCTGGACAGGTAGCAGCACTAGCACCAGATACCATCGCTACGGGCCATAAGAACCCTTGAAGTGTTTTGGAGAAAGGTTCACTCTTTGCCTTGTAAATTCCAGGAGTTTTAACAAATGTACGATGGCACAGACCCACCATTATCACAATATTAAACAGAATATTCTCACTGCCCTAAAATCCCCATGCTCTATCTAGTCATCCGTCCTTCTGTCCCCATAAACCCCCGGCAACCACTGATCAAGTTACTGCCCCATAGTTTTACCTAGTGCAGAAATGTCATATGGTTGGAGTGACATCTAGGTGGCCTTTGTCCACCTTGCTTTATTAGGCTGTCTGTTTTTTAATAGTAGGCAGTGTTCTTTATGTACCCTTGGGGGTCACATAACACTGCAAGTATCTTCCTTTGTAGCAGGTGGCTTTTGCTGTGCGCCAAACCGCCCCAAAACACAGAGGGCTCAGAGGTCAGCCGTTTGAGCTGGGGCGGCTTGTCTCTGTTCCATGTGTCACTGACTGGGCTCGAATATGCACCTGTGGTCAGCTGGTGGCCCAATGGCTTCACTCACATCCACACCTCACGCTTGGTCGGCTGCTGACAAGGGTGATAGAAGTAAGCCACACGTCCTTCATCATTCAATAGGCTAGCAGGAGCTTGTTACCAGGGAAGTGACTGTAGAATTCTCAAAAGCAGCAAGAGAGGGGGAGGCTCAATAGCAAGAACTTCTTCAGGCCTCTGCTTGTGTTATGATCACCAACATTCCATTGGCCACAGCAAGTCACACAGCCAAACACAAATTCAGAAGTTCAAAACTCTGCCTCTTTAGGGGAATCACACTCTGAGGGCCAGATAGGGGTGGGAGGAATTCAGGGCTACTCTTGGAAACAACCCAAGGGTAGCTCTGGAGGAACAGAGAAGTTCTTAAGGTCACTGAAGTTCAATGTATCAATCTTTTCCTTTTTATGGTTTACTTTTTGGGGCTGTCTTGTTTAAGAAATATTGGCCCATCTCAAGCTGACAAATAATTTCTCCTACCTTGTTTTTTGAAAATCAAGTAAAGAAGAAATACGCTGTCCACACATTTCAATTTATATCTTGATTATGCCTCAGAATGTTGGAACGAGACGCGGATAGTGACGTCACAGGTCCCCCTCCAGCAGCCGTCTGCGCGCCCAGGAAGTGCAGCTCTCACTGCAGGTGCTCGGGGTCCACTGGACGAAGCACACACAGTGGTCTGTCCTTTGTCCACCAACCTTTGAGAGTATTAGTGTTTCTCTTATTCATATAACCTCTTTACGTGTTTTATTTTTTTTAATGTTTATTTTAAGAGTGTACGTGCACACACGCACATGAGCAGAAGAGGGGCAGAGAGAGAGGGAGAGAGAATCCCAAGCAGGCTCTGAGCTGTCAGCAAAGAGCTCACTTAGAGACTCAATCACATGCGATCACGACCTGGGCTAAAATCAAGAACTGAACACTTAACCCACTGAGCCACCCAGGCACCCAACCTCTTTACGTATTTTAAAGCCACCAATTCTGTCTGTGCCGGAAACTTTTCCAATTTATCTGTACATTTAAAACCTTCAATGTATGGGAACTAGATTTAAATGTGGGAGGATGATCAGAAAACTGTCAATGTATTAGCAATACTAAAAACCTAGCTACTGCTAGCTGGCAAGGTAATGGTTTGTTGTTTTCTTTTTTTAATTTTCTATTGCTTTCCAATATTTCCGACAGGGAATATGCATTGCCTGTGTAATTAAAAGTTTAAAAGTAGTTTTGCGTTTGTATGCATTCCAATCCATTGACCTTTTCCTGTGCCATTTCCTCTACTGCTCGTAACTGTAGAAAGTCTTTCTTCCTCAATATGGTAATATCACTTTTTTAAAAAAAACATTTAGTCTTAATCTACCTGAAGTTTATCTTCCTGCTACAATTTTCAACTCCAACCAGTCCTGGCCGTTAAACTTCACGCTGGGCTTCTGGGTCAGTGCGCTCACCAGCTGCGCCACATTCCGCACGGTCTCTGCTCTGTATTACCGTGGCTCAAACTGCGTGTTACAGAGAGCGCCGCCTCCCTCGTCCGAAACGCCAACAGTAACAAGACACAGCTGCATCGGATCTCTCTGATTTCGGAATGAACAAATCACTATTTTTCAGAGCTAGATGAACCATTACAATTAGGTAGAGTTCTTCCTTAAAGATGATGATGCAGTGGAGACTCGTTTTTTGCAACTGTTTAGCAAACTAAAACTCAGAAGGAACACAAGAGATTAAAATACAGGGAATTTTTAAAACCTACAACAGTCGTCCTGTGGTTAAGTGAATACTGTTACTTCGTTCCTCTTCTGTAAGGAAAGAATGGACAGATGGCTCTCATATAAAAAATTCCCCGCCCCCCATATTTACCTAGTATGTATGACGGTACATATAAACTTGTATCAAATATAACAATTTTAAAAGTTACATTGTTTCTATTCACCATGTTCATAAGCAATTCTGTTCAAAACAAAACGGCAAAGCACCGGTCACCATGTCAGTTACTGGACTTCTAACTTTGGTCAAAGCAAATTTTGTTTTATTTTATTTTATTAAGTATATTTAATTAAAAACACAACTTTCAGATAATATCCAAGTAGCAATATCTCAACAAATTAAAATAGTACATCTTCCCACCTTTTCAACATAATTCAGTAAGACAAGATTTTTTTTTAAAGGTCTAGCACTTCCTCCCCTCCACTCAAAAGCCTTGGGCTTTTAGGTTTTCCCTTCTTAGAGTTGAATATATAAAAAGCACATTCTCTACACAATGGAAAGAGGCAATAAACCTTTGCTAATAACATATGATCAATTTTTAGAGGCTTTTGAAGGCTGATGGATGCCAAATCCGTCCTCAAGAGGGTTTGCTCAAGATCTCAAGGCCACAACTACAATCATATAGGAACCAAAATCCATACACATATTGCTAGCTACAAACTGGAGTCACTATTATCACATAAATAACTGAAGCTACTGGAGAGGGAATAGTCTTTAAAGATACTACAATTAGCTAGGTACTCTTCCTCACAAAATGCCTAGCAGGAAAATAAATCCTAAGGACCAATGGATCAAAAAATCAGGAAAAATTAAAAAAACTTTAGGGGCACCTGTGTGCCTTGGTTAGTTAAGTGTCCGACTTCGGCTCAGGTCATGATCTTGGGACACATGGGTTTGAACCTCGCATCGGGCTGTGTGCTGACAGCTCAGAGCCTGGGGCCTGCTTTGCATCTGTGTCTCTGTCTCTCTGCCCCTCCCCTCCTCATGCTTTGTCTCTCTCTCTCTCTCTCTCAAAAGTAAACAAACATTTAAAAAATTTTTTAAATAAGAACTTTAGAAGCACTAAATTTAGTGACGTTTTCATATAACAGCAATATATAAACTCAAGCAAATCACTAGCAGAACCTATGTTTCCCTATTGTGTCGAAAAGCAATCTTGGCAAGATTACTGAGTGAAGAGTATTCCCTAAGACATATTCACTAGGCAACAGGATAGTTAAAAAGCCAGAACTGTAAAATTCTTTTAAAGGTAAGTGGCTTTGCCAAACAAATATATTCCTTACAGCAAACTCTTACACAAGATGCCAAAGTCAAGTTTGGAGGACTTGGAGAATCAAGACCACAATATATCCTTGTACATACCAGCCAATGTTTGCCCTTCCATTTCAAGCTGTGCCAAATGCTGTGATGAGGCAGTAGTCGGGTCACGGTCCCCATCCTCAGTGAGTTTCCCACTTGGTGGGGGAAGACCACCTGTGGTCACAATTACTGTAGGAAGTACTGATCAGAGGGGAAAATCTATTCCAAAGGAAAAGGGGAAAGACATCAAGGTTAGCTAATAAAAGCGGGAACAGTAAATTCAGGAGTAACTAACTGCAGAACAGCCACATCTGGTACAGAGGAAAGAGGTCTCCCTGGCTCTGTGGGCCAGTCGCTTCTCCTTGCAGACTGGGACTGGCGTCCATGGAAGGAAATAACCCAGACCGTTATTATAGCCGAGCTGTTTTGCCCAGTCTGTCCCAGCACAGTTGCTTGGAAGGAAACCTTGGCCCTGAGGCCTGGGGCGCAGAGGGACGGCCACTCTGCCTCGCAGCAAGCCAGAAGCTTGGTGCCTGGGCCGCTGCCTCGGCTCCTGTCACCACACCAAGGTCAGAAAGGGGAGTGGGCCTGCACCACATGGCAGCGGCCTGTGCCCCACGTCGTGTGCCTAGGGATGCCCAGGGCACACAGAGCACTTCCTAAACTTCCTGCCTCCATTCACCGGGGCTGGAAAGGCCTTCCGGAAAAGATGGTACAAGAGTTTCTGCCACTCAAAGGAGCAGACACCAGGTCTGGCTTGTCCACCAGCACAGCCCAATCCCTGGAGCAGGGCCCGATAAGGATTTACTAGGGGAGAGGGCGAAGCAGGTCGGGAAGAAGCAAGGGACAGCGATGAATGTGGCATGAAGAAAAGAGCTACAGTGTGAGGACGGCCGCGGAATACAAAGTAACGACTTCAGTAACAAAGTGCTGATGACCCAACTGAGAACTCTGTTCTCTGACCTTCGCAACACAGGGCGCGGGTGATCTTCCAGTAATGAGTAATTTCCTGCTGTGATACCCAGGGAATGGCTGGGTGTGAGAGAAACATTTCTTGGAAGGATGTGCCTCTCCCCCACCCCCACCCCCACCCCTCCTGCAGGCACAACCGTTTTCTGATGGGATACGTCCTGGACCGGCCGCATTCCGGCAGAATGAGCACCCTCCCCTACCAATCTGGGCTGGAGCAGGTCCATGGCTGGGAGAGCGGGAAGGGTTTCACACGGAGCTGCCGAGCCAGGCTCCGGAGGGACTTAGTACAAAGTACTCCCGAATGATGACATACGGGGGCTCTCCACTACCAAGAGCACTCAGGCAGGAGCGGGAGGCACCGTCTTGCCAGCGCCCTGCGCCCACGGAGCATGCGCGGTGACCTGCCCGCCAGAGGCCGCATTCTGAATGTACTTCTAGGCCGACGGGCACCTCGGCCCAGACTCCGGATGGCGTCACCTCCTTTCGCTAACATTTCGTCTTCCTCTCCGAGGCCAAAGGAGAGGTGTTTCCGGCTTCTCTGATCCCTGAGTACTCGATTCTTCTTCTTCTTTAAAGAAAAAGTATGTGTTAGAATGCTAGGATTTACTTCAAAACAAATCAAAGCTAGGAGG
Source organism: Suricata suricatta (assembly GCF_006229205.1). Classification (NCBI taxonomy): domain Eukaryota; kingdom Metazoa; phylum Chordata; class Mammalia; order Carnivora; family Herpestidae; genus Suricata; species Suricata suricatta. The sequence continues at coordinate 95,731,278 of NC_043711.1, read as the reverse complement.
GGTTAATGGGGGGGGTGCTCGGATGAAAGAAGATGGGCCCTGAGTTTGTAATTTTTGAAACTAGGCGATGGACACGTAAGGGTTCATTATACTCATCTCTCTAATTCTGTATGTTTAAAAGTTTTCATAAAGGAGAGTCTTAAGACTCAGTTTTTCCAAGTAAGGGGACGACAGGAGGAGATGTAGGTTTCTGGGTGCTCACTCTGGTTTTACCATCTGGGGGGTGGTGGCCCCAGTGACACAGTTTTTCCTCCCTCCTGAGCCCTCCACTAGACACACAGAACAAAAGGGCAGACGGCTAACTTGGAAAACTACAACAGAACCAGGGACAAGGCACCCTCACGATCCTGGAAGTACAAGGGCGTGGGCACAAGACACCCATGGAGAGCCACGTGGCACAGCATCTGTGTGGGAGGAAGGAGAATCAAGACCCCAGGGGGCTCTGACCACTCGGGCATCAGTGGGATCCCAAGTCGCCAGCAGGTGCTTGTTGCAAAGTGTGACAGCCCAACGGGAACAAATTCTGCAGGCTCCGATTCCCAGGCCGTGCCAGCTCTCCCCCCGCCCAAGGTGCTGGGGCGCTCCAGGCCCCACAGACTCTCAGCACTGAGCACAGAAAGGTCCCTCTAGGACAAAGCCCTGCACTGAGGAGAAACGTCTAGGACCAGAACAAACTGAGCAAGATAGGGGCAAAAGCGGCTAAGGAATGAGATGAAATAAGCCAGAGGGGGAAGAACAGGGGAAGCAGATCTTAGAAAGTACTAGGTCGCATTAAAAGAACTTTGCAAAGACACCTGAAGAGGGAGCCGGAGAGCCCTGAGCTAGACTCCCTTCGGACTCACCCCTTCCTTCCTCAAACTACAAGGAAACTGGTTCACTTAAAAATGATCTGAAGACCAGGGGCAGCTGAGCTCCACGCACAGCACTCTCAAACCACAGAGAGTAAGGGACACGGCCGTCCCTCTACGGAAAATAAAAGCCAGCCAGACAGGTGCCCGAGACAGATGAAAACCAAGCCAACAAGCTAAGAGAGGCTAGGGAAGTGTAGAAGCGACAGAGGAACAATACAGACGAGAATGAGAAATCAAAGATTAAGGTGGCTGGAAAGAAGAATGCTTTGAAAAGAGAAGTAAAAGAAATAAAGAATTAAAAATGAAGGAAAAACTGGGGCGCCCAGGTGGCTCAGTCAGTTAAGCGTCCAGCTCCGGCTCAGGTCATGATCTCGCGGTTCGTGGGTTCGAGCCCAGTGTCAGGCTCTGTGCTGACAGCTCAGAGCCTGGAACCTGCTTCAGATTCTGTGTCTCCCTCTCTCTCTGACCCTCCCCTGCTCGCACTGTCTCTCTCTGTCTCTCAAAAATAAAAACACTGAAAAAAATTTTTTTAATGAAAGAAAAACATATTTTCAGAAATGAAGACAAAACGAGGATCACGAGAGCAAATAAACGTGTATCGCCTTAAAAGAAAACTCAGGAGGACTTAAATACAATGTTTTAAAGAAATAATAAGAAATAGGTTCACTGTATGATTATTATAATTTTTTCTGTAGAACTTTTTGAAATAAAAATAAAAAAATTTTAAATTATATATAATACTTTTTTAAAAAGTAATCTCTACCCCAATGCAAGGCTTAAACTCATGACCCTGAGATCGACTCACATACTCAACTGACTGATCCAGCCAGGAGCCCCAATAATTTTTTATTTTTTAAATAAATGAAGAAAGATTTTTAAATTTTTTTGACAGAGAGTGAAAGAAACAGATGATAGGCAAAGAAGATCAAACAAAGGTGTAACAGGCTGAGTCCCTAAAAAAAGAAACCAAAGCAATGTAACAAAAGAAATACTGAAAACCCTAATTCAAGACTTTTCTAAGGTTAAAAAAAAAAGGTTTGAAACCATACACTGAAAGAATACACTGATTTTTGGAGAAGAATGACTGAAAATAGCTACCACCATGGCATGACTTAATAAATGAATCAGACTTTGAAATAAAAGGTTAAAAAAATCCTTTGAGAATCTAGCAAAACGACCCAGTTACTTTTAAAGGAAGGATAATGAGGTTGTCAAACATCCACAGCGATGCTTGCCCCAGAAGATAATGGAGTAACACATTTAAATTATGTAAGGAAATAAAGTGTGATCAGGGATTTTTATATTCCAACAAGGTGGCCTTCAAGTACCACGGCTGCAGACATATTGTTAAGAACACACACCATTAATTCCATAAACTTTTCCTGAGGAATCTGGTAGAGAATGGGCATCTGGCCACCAGAAGGAGGAGGGTGGCCTGGGGAAGAACCGACAGTGAGCACGACTACTAAGTTCCAGACACAAGGACAGTGCTAACGGAGACCTTGTACTGTGTAGAGAATATGTATCGAAAGGGAATGTGGGAGGCAGAACAGAAGAGTTATCTTTTATTTTATGTTTTTACATTTATTTTTGAGACAGAGACAGCGTGTGAGCGGGGGATGGGCAGAGAGAGGAGACACAGAATCCAAAGGAGGCACCAGGTTCCGATGTGTCAGCACAGAGCCCGAAACGAGGCTCGAACTCACGAACCGTGAGATCATGACCTGAGTCGAAGTCAGACACGCAACCAACTGAGCCACCCAGGTGCCCCAGGAAGATTTTTTTTATCTGCTGATCAGTTTTATGGATATCCAGGGAGGATCTTCAAATATCGACTGAGAGCACCTCAAATCAGATGCTGGGGTTCAAGAAGGAAGAGAAGAATAAACGACGCCTATGAAATGCCAGTACTGCTCACAGAAGGGAAACAGCCAACCCTGGGGGCACTAAGGGTACATAATAAAGATATCGGTATAGAAGGAATCACTAGAAAATACAAACATTCTTAAATACCAGAAGACTTACCCATTTATAAAGTCCCTTTTCAAAAATTATTAAAAACACATGTCCAGAGAGTACAAAGATACAATGAAAAACCTTAACCAAGGTTTACAATCTACTAGTGTCTACTTTTCCAAACTTCTTCAAATGCATGCAAGCATAAATCATGAATTCTTACTGCTGGTTTTTACCCAGACTTACACGATACACGTGATCTTATAATCTTGTAATTCAGCCATCTAACGTGCGTTCATTGACTCATTTTTTTTTAAACTGCATTTTCTAGGCATATCGGTCACATTAGCAAGTAGACTAAATCTGCTTCTCCCAATATTTCCACAATTATTTAATTTTCTTGTCTTATCACTTTATCTAGAACCTCCAAAACAAGGTCCAACAAGAGCTGGATTGATTAAAAAAATAACTTCAGCATTATTTTAGCAGGTTTGAGATAGAGGTTCCCGTGTCTCAGCACCTTTCTTCTATTCTCATGTTTCACATTTGAATTGAGAAGAGCTGCTGAACAAGGCCAGCTAGAATTCAAAGTTCCTTTTCCCCAGGGAGAGCCCAGCCTCCAGGGAGAGCCCAGCCTCCACGGAGAGATGCTGCTCTGGACAGAAAGAGCTCTCTGCCTTCTCTCCCTGCCTGGACTCTAACCTCACAATCATACTAACTGGTTTTTCTCCTCAGGCCTTTCCCGCTTGCCTGGATAAAGACACTTGTGGCCGTAATCTGGCCGTTATCTCCTGCTCTTACATTTCCTGAGTCAAACTATCTGCCCAAGGTGCTTCCGAGCGAGCCTGTGCAACTGGACAGGCGGCATCAACCATCCCGATGGCTTCGCTCCTGCTCTCTTCTTGCTTTCTGAACACAGTCACTAAAACAACTTGCTCTTCACTGTCTACTGGTTCCTTTTTCCACCCCACCATTGAAGAATTCTCATTTAGAAAATCTAAGCAACGCTGAAACCCAGATCACATGTGAAAATCCTAGGACCACTGGAAATCAACTGCCCGTAAGTGTCGCAACCCGGGTGGTGCGTATCTTCTGGGTGATCTGTCCCACGGAGCAGCAGTCAGGGTGATCTGTGACCACCAGAGAATACGCACGCGAGAGCAAGAGCAGAGACCGCAAAGCCTCCTTTGTTACTGGCACTTTCCCTATGTGTTTTCTCTTCTTACACCACTGTTTCTTTTTTTAATTTTTTAATCACAGGCAACTTGACACGTCTATTGGTGCTGGGTCTTTTTCAGACTTGCTGATACTTTAGTCCATTCTGAATGGCACCGAATGGTTCTCTCTTGGTCAGAAACAATCCACAGTATCTTTCAGCAGCAGCTCAGAAACTGTAAGCTAGCCTAACAGTCTATGAACAGTCAGAAGGCTAGTTAAGTATGTTCAGATTGACAATTCTGTTTTCAATCTATTTATTTCTCTTACACGTAGCTGTTCTCTTAAACAGGTTTAGAGAAAACACATGGGCAGGACAGGGATATAAGGTTAGAGGAAGGGATGCTCTTAAAGGGCAGAAGAAAAAAACTACAATTAAACCATCAAAAATAGCTTTACTAACGCAAGAGTCTATGGAAAACAAACAACACACACGAGTACAAGTAAAACAGGAAATCTGAGTAAGATGGGCACACTGCATCAATGTCACCACCCTGCTGGCTGTGACACAGTTTTGCATGACGTTATCTTTCAGGGGTAGGGGAGGCACTGGACAAAGTGTACAAGATGTTCTGTATTATCTCTCAAAACGGCACATGAATCTGCAATTATCTCCATAAAAATTGTAATGAAAAATATGACTGACGGGGCGTCTGGCTGGCTCAGTCCGTAGAGCATGTGACTCTTGATCTCAGGGTTTTAAGTTCGAGCTCCATGTTGGATGTAGAGATCACTAAGAAATAAAAATCTTAAAAAAAAAAAAAACCTGGAAGAATGCAGACAAAACGTTTATAGTACTTATATTGTTCGGTGATAAGAAAAAAAATTTTTCTTTTGTTTCCCATAATAAACATGTAACTTTATAATGAAAGCTAGTATAAATTAGAAATATAATCATTCTTAACAAAGTTAAAAGGATACAATCAAAACTTCAGACATTTAAAAAATACTTTATAGGGCGCCTGGGTGGCTCTGTCGGTTAAACGTCTGACTTCGGCTCAGGTCATGATTTCCCGGTTTGTGAGTTTGAGTCCCGTGTCGGGCTCTGTGCTGACAGTTCAGAGCCTGGAACCTGCTTCCGATCCTGTGTCTCCCTCTCTCCGCCCCTCCCTTGCCTGTGCACGCACACGCGCTCTCTCTCTCTCTCTCAAAAATAAACATTAAAAAAAAGTTTTTCAAAATATGTTATAAAATCTCAAGGACTAGGAGTAAAGTGAATATAAGACTTCACAGGTCGCAGGATTCTAATATGAAACAAATCCTTACTTTTAAAAATCTGTATAATCAAAAAGACTTTCCAGCAATAAACGAACCTCCGTGAGTCATCATCTCAGGAGAGGACGCACTCTACAGAGGCCGACACTGGCCACACACGCCGTCCCCACGTCCTTGAAAACGGCAAAGCCACTTCTAACCAAAGGGCTCACCACTCCTTCCTTGAGGCCTCACTTAAGCATTCAGTGGCCCCTTCAAAGCAGCTTGAGCCCAATCCTCCGGCCTCTCCTGGCACCTATTTTCCTCTCACGCACTTCCTCCGCAAGACCAACCGCTGGTGTGGCTGTTACAGGCCGTCCACCCGCTGTGAGCATGAAGAAGACCGCGGGTCCGTGTTCCTGATCGCTCCTGTCCTCGTCAGCGCCTGGCACACCGCCTGGCACCGGGAGCTGCCCAACTAAGTTGTGATGAGTTACGTGCCAACATGGCTTACATAAGTTTACAGAAGACCATCGTACAGGGAAATGAGAGGACGCTTCTGCTCAGGAAGAATCATTAGGGAGAGTAGCCGTAAGTGCAGAGTCCTTCGTACGGTTTATTTAATTCCACAAACACTTCCGAACGGCATCTAAATTCTATAGTTAGCAAGACGCAAAACTGCATGCAAGTAAGATTAACCTTGGAAAAAATGCCTTCAACTGCCAGCACAGAGGAGCTGGGTATTGGAAGGCCCAGATCTTAACCTCTTTGGTTTCTCTTTCAACTGTGGCCTCTCCTTCCCTACAGAGGATATCAAGGTGCGGTCTGATAGGACAATGTAGTATTTAAAGGAATTTCTCGCTCTCTTTCTTCTTTCCCGTGCGGGTGGGGGGAGAGCACTCTGTACAGTCTATCCGAGGAAGGTTAAATGTGTGTGCGATACAGGCCCCCGGGGCGACGGGGCCGCGTGCTACAGGACCTGAGGTGCGGCGGACACAAAGATGTGAAAGCCTCCATCCCATACTCTTCGAGGGTTCACACGCTAGCTGAGGAGAAAGTAAATATGCATGAGGAACAAGAACATTACTTCATATAAAATGTTGCTAAGTATAACAGGGAACAGCACGCTGCAAACAAATGCTATGTGACACATCAGAAGGAGATGAAGTTTGTTTAGTGGCTTTCCTCTGCAACCAAATCCTGAATTTCCCCTAGGCAGCGGCGCCTGGGGGCTCAGCCGGTTAAGCATCCGACTTTGGCTCAGGTCATGAACTTGCGGTTCGGGAGTTCGAGCCCCATGTCGGGCTCTGTGGACAGCTCAGAGCCTGGAGCCTGCTTCAGATTCTGTGTCTCCTTCTCTCTGCCCTTCCCCTGCTCATGCTCTGTCTCTCTCTCAAAAATAAACAAATAAATAAACATTAAAAAAATTTTTTTGACTTCCCCCTAGGCAGAGGATTCCTCAGATGGGCCCCGACAAAGAGTGCAAGAAACCAGCTGAAGGCAGAGAGGCAGAGGGCAGAGACCAGGCGGGCCTGGATGCCATCAAGGGAAGCGATGAGGAGAAGCAAGAGCAGATCAGACACACGTTTTAGAATGAAGGCGGAGGGGGCGCCTGGGTGGCCCAGTCAGTTGAGTGTCCAATCTTGGCTCAGGTCATGACCTTCCATTTTGTGGGTTTGAGCCCCGTGTCGGGCTCTGTGCTGACAGCTCAGCGCCTGGAGCCTGCTTCTGATTCTGTGTCTCCCTCTCTCTCTCTCTGCCCCCAACCCCACTCATGCTCTCTATTTCTCTCAAAAATAAATAAACACTAAAAAAAATAGAAAAAAGAATGAAGGTGGAGTGCTGGGCAATCAGCTGGATATAAGGGAAAGTCAGAGAGCTGGAGATTAGGTTGTGAGTTAGAGCAACTAAGGATAGAGACTTGTAAGTAGAAGCATCCACTGATTTGATAATTGCCCAATGGATTTCTCACTGCAAAAGACTGCATAGTGCTTAAAAAAAAATCAAGCTTATTAGACAAGATAAAGCAGTGGTTCCATATCACAAAACCTAGCCTCAAAAAGCACACAAACGTCTACAGAAACGTACTGAACACAAGAAGAGTTAGAAAATGTATAAAATCTTAGCGATAACTCACGGATATATTTTAGAAGAATGCAGCATAATTTGCACAGGTAGAAAAAAGACTTGAGTGCTTGAGTGATTTTTCTGGCAAAAATAATTACACATTTTCGGAACTGCCAGTAAATTAGAGAGAGAAAAATATAAAGTCTCATTTAGATAAAATTTGCTAAAAGCAAGATGTTCTATTTAAGGTGACAGCTTCTAAGACCAGACAGCCTCCTCCCCGTCCCCCTCTTCTCTGCTCATGACAATTAAGGTGGGGAAATGCCAGAAACTTCCACCACACGGCATCAGAATGCGCTCAGGGCACAATCTGCAGTTCTGGGGCGCAGCCACGTTCCCCCTGCGGCTCCACCTGGCCCATCGTCTTGATCCCAGTGACGCCAGACTGCACCTTGCAGAAGTGGTACATCAGACCGACCTTCTGGGTGTGCGCGGGGCCCCTCTCCGCTGAGAAGGGAAACAGCAGCCTTCCAGTCAGGGACAAAACGCTGTGTGTGAGTGAGCAGGGCGGCTCCAGCTCTGGTCTCCATAAGCCCGTTTAGAAGTGGGAGCTGCTAAAGGGGAGCACTCGGGCTCACCCGCGCCATCAGACACCAGCCAAACCCCTGGCATTCTGGTAGTGTTTGGTTGGGGACAAAAGTGAGGTGTAGGCTGAGTGGCGACGGGTTCAGTCAGGGTGGGGGGAGGGATGTCTGCAGAAGAGGAGAGCCCTTGAGCAAATGCCAGGGCCGGGCCCTCCCATGCCATTCAGTCCTTCCCTAGGTCTGGTCTGCTACACCGCCTTATGCTGCCAGTCCCTGCCCCAAAACATCGAATGTCTCTGTACCCCAGGAAACACCCAAGCCCTAGGAGACCCTGGACAAGGGGCAACTGGGGGGCTCAGTCGGAGAAGCGTCCAACTTGGTTTCGGCTCAGGTCATGATCTCGCAGTTCATGGGTTAAGCCCCACGTCGGGCCCTGTGCTGACAGCATGGAGCCTGCTTGGGACTCTCTCCCCCTCTTCCCTGCGCTCTCTCTCTCAAAATAAGTAAACTTAGGGGGAAAAAAAAAGGAGAGAGAGAGACCACAGACAAGCCCTAGCCAAAGGCTCCTCCGTGTCCTGGCAGCAGACAGCTTGGCCCCGGAAGCGCGGCGGCAGACAGTTCACAGGGTGTCGTCAGAGGGGCGCTGTGCAGGGTCCCGTCCTGTCACGGGAAGGTCTCATCTGAAAACCAATCAGAAACCAGAAATGCAACTGAGGGAGGCAACGTTAATCAGAAGAGCCGTTATTTCCTGCGATGGGATACACGGCCGAGGAGAAGGAGACTGAAACACAGGCAGCTCGCGAAGTTTAGTCATCTGGGATTCTATAATTTCTCACAGCAGAAATAACGTGTGAGAACGCTGCCACAGCGTTTAATTTAGAAAACCTCAAAAAGACTACAGATTTCTTCCAAAAGCAGGAGACAGAGAGGGTATTCGGTTATAGGCCAGAGGCAAAAATTCTGCTCAGAAGGGAAAAAAAAAAAAAGGCAACCAAAGAAAAAAACAGGTCAATGCCTGGGGACCCCAGAGGAAAACAAAAGGGGGTCAGGAAGAGCCAGCCAGGCCCAAACTCGGCCCTGTGTTCCTCCCAGCTTTCATCTACCGCCTGCGACCTAGAATCCAGTCCGCCTCCAAAATCCACAGGGTCCACACTCAGGTGGAGGCGAAGGGAAAAATCGCGTTGCGTGCTGGCATCGCAAGGGAAGGGATCGGCCACTGCACGCCCATCCCCCTCCGCCCTCACGCGCGCACACACTGTCCCCCAGGCGGGACCCAGCATGGATTTTTATCTGTGAATCACTATTATGTGGTTTTAACAGTTTGTCTAGGAACCATTACCACATACACGAATTTGATGGGGAAATTACCTATTTTATTAATGGGCCTATTTCAGATGTATTCCAGATTAGAAAGGTTCCATGGGTGAGCTGGGAACTTAACCACTCTTTATAATACTGACTCTATAGAAAAATATGTTCAAAGTCCCAGACCACCAACTTTCAAACTTCTGAAACAGACAAATTTGTACGTTAGGGACCGTCTGCGCTTTCATGCTTGGCTACCATTTCGGCTCTACGCCAGCCAGACACATCCATTGGAACACAGTTCCTGTGAGCTGACTCCAAATACCATTCCAGGGGATGCTTTAGATAGTAATACATTTCGGGGTGACACATAAGACTGGCATGGCTTTTACCCAGGCCTGTGGATTTATTTAGTTTTACTTTTTTTAATGTTTATTTATTTTTGAGAGAGAGAAACACAGTGTGAGTGGGGGAGGGGCAGAGAGAGGGAGACACAGAATCCGAAGCAGCTCCAGGCTCTGAGCTGTCAGCACAGAGCCCAACACGGCGCTCGAACCCATGGACCGTGAGATCATGACCTGAGCAAAGTTGTATGTTCAACCGACTGAGCCACCCAGGCGCCTCAGGGCCTGTTGATTTAAAAAGGACTCTACATGGAATTAAACAAACAAAAACCAAAACTCACAAACATGAAATTCTGCCACAAACTGACCCTGTTCCTCTTCGCAGACCCTGGAGTTAACTTCCCGGCTGTTTATTCACGCCCCTCCCAACCTGCCGCAGCTGGTGCTTGCTTCCATCACCCGTCCTCTTCCACTGGCACCTGCGGATTAGAGGTGCACCCAAAACACAAAGGCAGCAGGCAACGACAGATGCATTCAATGGCAGAAGAGGCCGTTTCCGGCTGGCTTGCCAGCAGTCAAACGCACGAGGTGTGCAGGAGAGGACCCACGGAGTCTGGTCACCATGTCTATGCCAACACCACAGGCCCTGTATCCTTACGGGGAAAGCAGCCTCGAGACCCAGCATGTCGATAACTGCTAGTGGTGGTTGCGGTGGCCATGGAGGGAGAGGCTGGTGAGGAGGGGAAGCGAGGAAGGGGGAAGACAAGACAAAGAGTGTAACTATGGGTGGGGACTCAGTGACACACAGCCTGCAACCTGGGGACCGGACAGGCACGCTCCAACCCAACATACTGGAACACGACGCTTGTTGCTTCCTGCACCCCGTTCCTTAAGACTCCAGCCAACAACCCTGTCTCTAAAGCTATTTCTACTCTGCCCTCAATCGTTCTTCCACCTCTGGCCTTCAGTCTTATTTACAGGCATTTTTACGTTTAAAAAAATCTCAGTAAGTTGGGGTGCCTGGCTGGTTCAGTCCACAGAACATGCCACTCTTGTTCTTGGGGTCATGAGTTCAAGCCCCGTGTTGGGTGTAGAGATTACTTAAAAAAAAAATCTCTGAATAATACTGAGGGCTTGGATCTGCTGCTCTCATGGAGACATGCAGGATGAAGGCAGGCAAGTGCTACAATCTAACAGGAAATCTCCCTTCTGCTTAGACTCAGTTACTCTGACACAAGGCAATCTGGGGCTCCAGGAAAGGACCACCTTGGACCAGGAAGAACAGGATTCCCTTCCGGTCAGGGTCAGAGTGCTGCTCCGTGACCACTTCCTCACATTGGGTCTCAGTTCACTTGAAAAACAATCCTTGCCCCAACTCGTTCACCATAATGACCGTGTTTTAAAATAGGTGCTCTGCTGGACACCTGGGTGATTCAGGCCACAATCTTGAGGTTCACAAGTTTGAGCCCTGGGTGGGCCTCTGTGCTGACAGCTCAGAGCCTGGAGCCTGCTTCCGATTCTGTGTCTCCCTCTCTCTCTGTGTCCCTCCCTTGCTTGCTCTCTGTCTCTCTCAAAAATAAGTAATAAAAATTTTAAAAATTTAAAGTAGGTGTTCTGCAAAAAGTGCTCTGAAAATTATGAAACTTACATGCTTTTATTCTAAATTTGACTACATTCACATAAAAATTCCAGTTTAAAAGACAAACCTAAAAAAAAAAAAATCAAATACGCTAAGAAGCCAAACCAACCCTAAATGCCCTGCTTCGCCAGACTCGATGTGTCACTCCGCTCCCAGCCACGAGGCCAAGCCTGCCTAGGCCAGAACAAGGCTTCCGCCTTATTTTTATTCCTCTCCTCCTCCTCTCCATTCAAGTAATACCGCTCGTTTCATAAGACCCAGAAGATGAGGGAAAAGTTAAGATCCATAAATAATAGCACAATCTTCAGGGCTGAACCAAGGATAATTTCGTTTCAGATGCAAATGCTTCACCTGCCCAGAATTTTTTTTTTTTTGCAATGAACTTTCTGGCAAGATCAAAATCTCAGGAAATTCCAAACAAATGAAACTCTAAAGGCAACTTACTTAGGAAAAGAGATCCAACTTTAGAGACCCAAGCACACAGCGCCCATTCTTGCCTCGTTCTTTCCTTTTACAGAGTTGCACCAAACCAACCACAACATCATATGCTAACAAGAGCTTTGCTTCCTGCAAGCTGACAACTCTCTGGCTTTTTCATAAATGCCTCTACTTCCTGTCAGCACTGGTCAGTCCCGGCTACCGAGCCTATGAAGTCTGAACAAGGGAGGCTTTCCTACCACAGCTGTCGCTCACACTTGGCCGCCACGCTGGCACACACGCCGCTAAGCCACAGGGGAGCGGCGGGGTCCGTGCGCGGCACAGAGGCAGGGCCAGCTGAGAAGCCAGGGACAGATCACAGACAGACGAGACTTCGTTCCAGGAAGTGTGATGCATGTAGGGACCTACATATTTACACAGACACATACATAGGGGATTAGGCCCAATGCGATGAAGTCCAAGGACATACAAGGCACTGTGAGGTGGGACACCAGGCATTACACACGGCTGCCACTCAGAAGGAGCTTCTAATCTCACTGCGGGGGCGGGGGGGGGGGGATGTCAGACACAGAAAATTAACACAAAGCATGTTAGAGAAAAGAAAGTGACACACGGTTCTCGCAGTGCTATAAATTTGATGCCTCCCCACCAAGCAGCTTCCCATTCATGATCCTTCTCATCAGCACAGCTCATCTACTGGCTCAGGACCGACTGACTGAGTGCTTTCTATTCCCCGGTACTAAAACGGGTGCTGAGACACAAATGACAGAGACGAGAGCAGTCCTGCCCCGCTGAAGACTTGACAGATCCCTGCAAGTCAGCAGGCAATCACAGAAGCATGGACGTATACGGTATAACCACACACAGTGCTGTGGAAGGGAAATACGGGGGCCATGGGAAGACCCAGGAGAGGCTCCTAACTTGCATCTGGGGAAAGGGGGAAGCAGAGAAAGCATCCAAAAAGAGGATGCCCAGGATGTGACCGAAGGGAAGAAGCAGGGTTAGCAAGGCAGAATGTTGTAGGCAGAGGAAACGGTCTGTGTAAAGGCTCTGGGAGAGACTGCGAGCATTACCGTTTCAGGAACTAAGAGGGCTGTGAAGGTGCACCAGAGTGCAAGGACGTGTGTGCGCGTGTCTGATTCCAGGGCCATTACTACTTCCTGAGTGAATAACTGAGACCCCCCCACCCCCGAGAACAAAGGAGGCAGATGAAAAGGAGCAGCGAGGGGAGACCCCCTGAGGAACTTCCCCAGCAGAGGATCAGAGAAGCAGCCCCAGAGGGAGAGCCAGAACTAGCTAGAGAAAGAGAAGCTATAAAAGGAAAGAAAAAGGAAATAAGACAGAGTTGTGGCAACAGGGGTTAGAGAATATTCAAGAAGCAAACAGGTCAGCCATGTTAAACTGCACAATGACAAGGACGCAAAGATTCTGCTGGATTAGCAACAAGGAAGCTGACAGTGACCTTCTCAAGAATTATTTTAGTGGCCTGGCAGGGTGGAGCCTAACTTCCCCGTCAAAGCGCCTGGAAGGTGAACAATGGACACAGTGACCTATTTATTTCAAACATTTCCACTGGCGAAGGAAACCACGGAGCAGGGGCTGGAGGGAGAGTCCTGGCTGAAGGAAGCCTCAGAATGTTTCAAAGGTTCAAGTGAGAACAGCGACAGAGAGGGAGGGCCAAACTGTGGCACTCCACTGTTAGGGCAAGATGCCTCGCACAGGTGAGGAGGAAGGTGTCAAGGGCACAGACGTGAGGGTCGCCTCACATAGGAACAAAGGCTCCCTTGGCCTTGTCGGAGAAATGTAGGATGGCCGCTAAGTTTCAGATCGAACGGCCAGGAGCTGAGGGAGACCGATCTGAGGCTGAAGACGGGATTTCTGGTGGCTCAACCTGCAGGACCAGATTCCCCCACGCAGATTTTCTTCACTTAGCACTCAGGAGCCCGGGCACAGGGAGAGAAAGGCTGGGCCACGGCTACAGCTGGTCGCGGAGGCTGATGGCGAGCAGAGAGGCCAAAACGCTGGGAACACTGGAGAGACAACCGTGTAAGAAGGGAAGAGAGGACTCGGAGCCGGGAAGGAGCAGCTGGAAACTGGATGAAGGAGACAACGCAAAGACAGAGGTGTGGACGCACACAGGAGGTGGGGGCCGCAGAGCGGTGGGCTGGACAGCACATCGAAGGGAGAGTACGTCCCGAGGACCAGGGCCTGCCTGCAGGAGGGAGGCAGCGAAAGGAGAGACACATGCAGCTCCCAGGGAGCAGGTAGGGATGTTGGGGGGACTGCCCAAAAGAACACCGACATGGCCCAGAGGGGACAGAAGACGTGTTGTGAGCTGGGTAAATTAAGGGGAGGAGGCAGGGATGCAGAGCACCCATTTAAAATACACCTGGCATAATAAAGTCAAGTAATGTAACGATTCCCCAATATGGCAATTTATTGACTAGGAGGAAACAAGGTTAAAGGATTCCCCCACACCACCCCTGGTCCCAAAACCTCCCCTCCAAACCCAAGGGTTTTCACTTTCCTCAGCAAATCTGAAGACAAAGCAAAATCAGTGAACCAGGGGTCTTACCCGGGGTCTAGACTTTACTATATAAAGAATGCCTTTTTAAAATTCTTTCTTATTCGGATCTGCCTTAAAAATGGTTGCTTCCCTCCCCCTGCCCTTCAGTATTTTGGTCATTTAATGGCTATATTTTAGTGATTCTGCTGAGAGGCTTGTGAACTATTCTCTTCCTATTCCACACATCTACTTCTGTTCCGCATGTTCTATGTCTGCACGTACAGGACTCCAAAATCAAACAAGTGCATGCGCACACACACACGCACACACACACTCAATCATCCTGCTCACCATTAAAGAAAAGACAGTCAAAACGTCTTTTATTCTACTCTGTCATCTACTGATAAGGGAAGCTCTCTCCTTCTCAAATCTTCAAATAATTTTAGTCATCAGTGATTATTTTTTTTTATCAACTCCAGGACTGCTTCTGCACATAATCTTCACAGCTGGAATTACAAGAAGGAAGCGAGGGAGCAGCTTTCCCCACCGTAACGGTTTGCAGATACTCACTACGACCACTTCCACAGGGCGGAGGGTGCAGTAAGCGTGTGAGTGACAAACAGGCAGCAGCCAGTAAATCCCCAAAATTTCTCAACATGATCATTTTCATGTTTAGATTTAAGCAATCGTAGTCTCAGAATCTGTAATCACATCCAAAATGTTTAAATGCCAAAAAATGAAAGCCTATCACTTAGCCATTTAAAAGGAGGAAAATTATCAGCAAATCTAAGTTATTTTATAAGGTACTTGACTTGAAAGCCATCTGTGTACCAAAAACTGCTAATAAACAGACCACATAATGGGATGAGCCAGCCAACATCATTAAAAACATCCTTTAAAATTCACAGTGAGTAACTGAGACCTTTATTCTCATAGTGTCAGCTGCAAATCAGGGGTCTAACCATGAATTTTCAATTTATTCTTAGTGAGTCAGGCTCAGACTTAAAGATTCTTCTGAGGAAACTTCACTAGGAAAACATATAAGGATTCTGCTCTCTATACAGACTGAGGCGGATGTGCATAAACTGTCTGCACCAAAGCCATCCGTCACCGCAGCTAACACTGCATGTGCCTGCCTACTAAGCGCAGCACCTGTGGCCGGTGCTCTCGGGCTGGAAGCTGGTGGCCCACAACCCCCCCCCCAAAAGAAGACGATCTACACAGATGACTTCGTGGCATGGTGGCATTCGGGCAATGGCATGATGTAGCCTCCACTCTTCCACCCTATTAGAAGGGTCAGAGGCCATCAGCACAGTCAAGGTCAGGAAACAGAACGGAAGGGAGAGAGGAAATATATACGGGGGAGGCACACAAATGCATATGAACTGTGTGCTGGAGATGGAAGGAGGCGGCTTAAAACTGAAGAGGAAGAAAGTTCAAACACGCTCCCGTGTCTTCAAAGGAAGGTAATGTAATACTTAACGTGAAGGGCAAGGAGGGGGATGCCCAGATTAGGGGTCTGGAGAACACACGGGGCTCACTCCTGCTTGCTCTTCGGATCTCCACTTAGACGTTACTTTTATCGACTACGCTTGCCTGCTCCTCCACCTGGTTTTCCTGCTCTCAACCCTGATTAGCTACTTCTTCCTACGTGTGCCCTGGGCCTGGGTCAGCGAGAGCGCTTGTCACTCTGGGATTGTCTCCATTCAACCCTTTTGCTGGCTGGACTAGGAAGCTTCTTTTTTTTTCAATGCAGCTTTTTTTTTTAATTTTTTTTATGGTTTTTATTTATTTTTGAGAGACAGGAAGGTCAGAGAGAGAGGGAGCTACAGAATCTGAAGCAGGCTCCAGGCTCTGAGCTAGCTGTCAGCACAGAGCTCGACGCGGGGCTTGAAGCCCCGAACCGTGAGATCATGACCTGAGCCAAAGCCGGACGTTTAACCGACTGAGCCACCCAGACGTCCCATGGACTAGGAAGCTTCCTAGGGCAAGAACCAAGTGTATCTTGCTCACCGCCTACCCTCACTGTCTAGGGCAGGCCCTGGAACCTAGTAGCTGTTCATGTATTTGTTGAATGACTGAATGAATGGACTCTGCCTGCAAGGAGCTTACAATCTAAGAACAGAAGAGGAAATGAGGGTAGATGAAAAGCTTCATGGAGAAATTGGTCTTCGGGTTACTGATTTTCATTTCACATATACAAAAAAGTATAAAATGGCTAATGCCATCATGTCACATGATTTAAGAGTGCTAAAACACTGACCTGGTTTTGGGATCTCCTTTAAGGATTCAGCTTGGGGGGGCTGGGGGGTGGGGAAAGTACAAAAAACTCAGAACAAAGACCTTGTGATTGCTTCCTAATGGTAAAGAATCTTTCTATGGCTTGTTCCGATTTGGCCTATACAACATTCGTCTTGGAATAAAAGCTGCTCAAGATGGGTCAAAGAAAAAGCATGACCTACAATATGACCTGCGCTTCTGGTGCTGAGCAGGGCCAGAGACCCTAGCAACACACAGTCTTTGTAACCTGTGTATTTATTTTCTTTTGTGGATGGCTGCCATTTATTTCACTCCTGGGTAGAGAAACCATCTAATTGTGAGTTCAGATCCATGACAAATGGCATCATCCCTATCCAAATCACAAAACGATTCATTAAATCACTTCTCTGAGGGGCGTCTGGGTGGCTCAGTCTCTCTCACACTGTCTCTCTCTCTCAAAAATAAGTAAAACATTTTTAAAAAGTTAAAAAAAAAACTTCTTTAATTTTTCAATGCAAGCACTATTCGGACAACTCATTCTTTTTATCAAAGTCCCATAGGAACCACCCAATTCAATTTCCAAGTTGCTCATCAGAAATAGTTCGTGGAAAGAGCTGAACATGGGACAAAAATACACTTAGATTCAGTCACCCAAGGTGGAAAAAAAATGGTGGCAGCTTCCAACTTCCTCAAAATAGAAGAAGGGGGGCTAAAGAGGAAAAGGGAAAGAGGAAGGGTAGGATGAAGCACCTGGTTTAAGGATTTTACCCTTGAAAGATTTTAATGTCAATTAAAATGACATTTTCACACTCGCCATCAAAACTTAATCTCTGGCTAGTCCTCCCTTGCTTTGATCTGTACCTAATGACCGTGTACCAGCTACTTAGCAAGGCTAAACATCTTTTTAAATCATCTTAATTCTAATACTAATATCAAATGCCAAGGGAAAAAAACCACAACAACTTGGACTAGAGGGTGCAAACCCAAGTGCATCCAAGGGCAGTGTGGCTCCCATGAGGGAGGACAGCATGACCCGTGTGGGGCTGTACTAAACTGAAGGACACGCACGTGTCCGGCCGGCGGGGGTGGCGTCTCTCAGCCTTGAAGGCCACGGCCAAGGTAGGCTCAGATTTTTCAAGAGAAGACCAGAAATTCAGATTTGTGCATGACTTCTCCCGATTTAGAAACAATGACAACAACGTTTAACTTTTTTAAGAGAAAAACCACCATGTGGACCAAGCAACATGCGCTGTGCGTGGCTAGTTTGTGACATGTAGGCAAGAGGACAGAGAACTGGGTGAAGGTCTAAATCTACAGACTGTCTGTGTCCTAACAGAACAGGAGCCTTAGCACACTTCCTCGTCTTTCTCTGCAGCGGCATGAGCGGGGCCACCGAGCTGCTGCCAATCTGGACCCAGGACGTGGGAGATCTCCGCGGTCAAGGACATCAAGGCTCTGACACCTCATTGTCCTCCTAAAAAACATTCCCTGCTATTAAAGACCAATTTATGGCGTATAATAAACGGTACTGTGGGCAAAGCACTCCGTGCCTGGGGCATATGACACCACCCAGCAAATGCTGGCTACTTACTGGGTTTTACTGTGAATGAGGAGAGAACACGGACCAGACTGCGCGATTCTCCCTCTGATACACGATGCGAGTCCGATTGCAAAACCCAATAATCCTTTTTGGGCACAAAAGAGTTTCTAGGGAAAGAGTTTCTAAAGAAACTACATTCACCAATGTGGCATGCAGCAATCTTATAAAATAATCTGATTTACGTCCTCACAGGGCGTTTTTATTATTTTCAAAGACGTAATAATGGATTTTTTTAAAGTTCTAATTTGAGCGAACACGAAAATTTACAGATCCATCTCACTTTTAGATAAGGGGCATCACATAACCTAGGAGGCTGCCAAATCCGGCCAGAGTAGGGCACGAAGCCCCAGGTCTTCCGGCACAGTTGCCCCGTTCTCCAGACCCCTCATGGGACTGGGGTGGTGGCAGGGTGTCAGCCCCCAGGCCCGCTGGAAGGCGACCTGGTCTAATCACCGCATGGTACAGATTCGAGAGTACCTCCTTCAAGGCCCCACGAGAGCCAAAGGCCGACCAGGAACCCAGACCCTGGAGTCTTTTTCCATTACCTCACGAATCCCCGGGGAGATGTCTGTTCAGGGCGGGTGGTTAGGGTGGGTAGCAGGGCCGCTTTGGGACTACAGTTTGGAAACACAACTGTTGTGTGTGAAACCAACCAGCACTGAGACAGATCTAAAGCCCAGCCCTCAGGAGCAAAACATCCTATCAACCGTGGGGGCGGGGGGGGGGGCGGGGGGGGGCAGGGGGCGGGGGAAGGGGCAGGTTTCCGATACACAGTCACTCCAAGCCCCGCTTCCCCAGGGCATCTCAGGTTAGGCAAGGTCTTTTAAAAATCCTCCCACATTAACTGCGCCCTTTGAGCCCCAGGCTTGGAGCAAGAGGCCCCAGCCTCTGTGAAAGAATCTAATTCCCTCACTGGAGACGCAGGGATGTCACTAAGCAAAGGACTTAATGATTTTAAATAATGTTGCTACGCTTCCAACTGTCCAACTTCCAAAGTAGTGAGGAAACGTTCTGTGAAATGCAGGCCAGTGAAGAATATAGACTGTGTCCTACATTCAAAACTGGTCTTTCTAGAAAGCATGTTTTAATGTCAAAGGATATAAAGCAAGCTGTGAACAGAGACTAAAATTAGCTCAAACCACAAATAACCTAACATACTTATCACTTCCTTGTGATCAACCTACAAAAATCAAACACTAAAGGCATTTACAAAACTAAGGGTGTGATGCTAATTTACGCCTTTAACTTGGGCTGTATCCTTTCTTCCTTCTAAAAGGGACCTGACTTGTAAACATTGCTAAAAAAAAAAAAAAAAAAAAAAAAGACACCTTATTAATTTGAAAGCAAGTACAAGGGAATCCATTAGAGTTAAGTTTTGCCCCATAAATAAAACAGCATGTACCGAGCTGTTCTTTAAGTGGTTAGAACGGTAACCACCTCCTCAAACTGAAGATAGGAAATTTCAGATGACGGGCCACACCCATCCCCAGCTGTGGCTCCCGGGGAACCATGGACACACCAGACTCCTACTCCAAACCAAAGCTTGCCTCCATCTCCTAAAACCACTTATTTCCCACTTTCAAAAACAACGATTTCCAGCAAACAAAGTCGGTTGGGAAACACAAAAGTTTCTTGTCATCGAGCAGTGGGACAAGCTGCAAAAGGAAAAGGAAGCGTAGTTGACAAATACACGTTTGCAAAAAAAAAAAAAAAAAAAAAGACTAGGTTTGTCGAACATCAGCTTCTCTTACTGTCATCCTCTCAGCCCGATGACTGTGCTCTGGTAAGTTTTCTGGGGAAAACACAAGCTCACAGAGCTTAAACAAGAGGTTACTGAGCAAGATGTTAAACAAGTGGTTAAATCAAGCTGAGCACCGGCCCTGCCAACTGCCTCGGTGCACTGACTCCGCTGTCCCGCCGGCCCCCGGAGGCCTCCTGGACAGCAGGCAGGACACTGCGGGAAGGGAGTGGCAGGGCTGGGCCCATCTGCCCCAGGGACAGATGAAAAAAAAAATACCACGGATGAGGCTGACGTTCCTAGGGTATATTAATAAAAACTGTTAGCGGGACGTGAAGAAATACCGAATACACTTAGAAACGGTACCGTGACAGGTACATAAAGGGCTCATTAAAACCCAGGATCGCAGGGATGTGGGTTCTCAGGGAATGTTTAATAGACATGACCAGCCCTCCCTCGGTGTGGCTACATCGCCTGGCCTACAAGGGATTGCTCCGGGCTTGAAACCCTGACCTTGCACCACTGTGCTTCGCCCCTTTGCCCCAGAAACCCCTGGCAAGAGGGAGGCGGTATCCACGTGGTGAAGAACAGCCATGCTCCTAACTTTAAGAAGCGGGGGAAATGCCATTCAAATCAGAGGGAAAACAACGGGAAAGGACAAAGCAGCACCAACCAAAATCTCCTCCCCTGCAGGAGACCACAAGTATCTTTCTCTCCAAGCCACACAGATATTTACGATACTTATGACGGAGAGAGGGCATTTCTTTCCTTCACCCCTGCAGGAGCAAAGCAAGCCCTCTTTGAACAATGAAGCAGTACAAAATCTAAAAGATAAATATAACTGCGACAAATGTTTAGCCATCAAGGGAATGTGAAGCTAATTTACCACATTATGTTAAATGCAGCTTGCCTACTTGTTCTCTTGAGTGAAGTTATATTCAGAAGTGATTTCATCCCCAGACATTTTTAAGTACCCTCCTGTGCTTAAGAGAACTCCAACTATTTGGAATAATTACTTGGTGTTCGCTTTCTTGTAAGCCATTCCCGACAGTGTATAATTTTCTGAGTAATCAGCACTCATCAGAATAAAAACTAGCTAAGCTGCTTAGTGAAGCTTACTGTGGCAATTTAAAAATGAGATTCCTCAAAAGAAAGAGATCCATTAGGTAAGAAAAAGTCAGGGGAGGGGGAAACATTTCATGAGAACCAGAGATCAGGAAGACTTTTCCTTCTCCAATCACTAATACGTTTTAAAAACACAATTTTGGAAACCTAGTTTTGCTATGTTCATCTTATCTTTGCAAGTGGTGTCGCTTGCCCACAAAAGCCACAAACACAGTCGAGGCTTTTCCTTCTTCATCTGTAAAAGAAAACATGTCTTTGGGAAGAAGCTTCTGCAAATAAAAGAGAAGGAGCCCGGGACGCGAGTCAACTTGGGCCCCGAAGGTTCTCTTCAGCAAGTGGTTAGCCCTCAGTCAGGATCCCGAATGTCCCGGCACGGCGCCAGATTAAGAGCAGCAAGGAATACATGTATGTTTCCAGAGGAAATACAGACCTTAAGTGTCACTGCCTTTGCCAACAAGCCATGTTCACTTTGTCAGCCCACATGGCAGAAGCTAACTTCTCGAAGCACCAATTCTATCTAACTACCAAGGAGCCTCTGCAAAACTTATTGCCTTGGAAAAATCATAAGCATTCAGGACTGCAAACTGAATCATGTATTGATCGTTACTGTTTTGCCTGCAGTGTGGCTTGTGCTGGACTTTTCCTCGGCTGTTTATTTCAAAGAAAAAGAATCTTCCACGTGAAACTGGAAACGTCCAGTTTTCAGACACTCGCCTGTTTATAAACTGTCAGTAAGATACTCGTAATTAGGCCAAGCTGCCTAGTTCAAAGGGCAGTGGCTAGGCCAACTCTGAAGCCCACTTCCACAAAGTATTATTTCTAAAATGCAGGAGACTTAGGTACTTTCTTCTCCAACACGACAGCTGTGTAAACTATCCTACTATTCAAATGAAGTTTAGACCAGATGTAGGCTTCTTTCTAAAATTACATCATAAAGGGCAGCTACCCGTCGCGTACCTAGCTGGGACTGAATCTTTCGTAAATTCTCAAGAATCAGTTCCTCTATCTTTTACAGGAAAAACCACCCAATTGCTACTTAGAGAAAAACTGCAAGCGTATCTCTTATGTCAGTCTACTCATTTTCCCACATCAGTAAGTCAAATGAACTCTACTTAGTAAAAATGCTTAATACCTCTGGGGGGCAAAAAAGACTCCATTCCTTTGAATCTTTAACTATACTCACAAAACTCCTATAAACTTTTGAGCCAAGCTGTGCTCACCAACACCCACACACCTTACAAAACTGAGTAACCGCTGCAGTGTTTGTAAGGATTACTTCAGGAACGTTCAATTCTCTCTGTGAGTACATTAAAGACTTTTATTACCTGACATGAACTCAGTGATCAGTCGGGCCAGGATCATTTTTGACAAAGGAACGGACTAAAGAAGAAAAGAAGGAGCCCATTTAGCATACTTAGTGATAGAGCTGGGACTCAACAGAAAGCAAAAGATTAAGCTGCTCTCTTGAACAGAAGGGTGGTCTGAACAAAGACCAAAAATGTTCGCCTTTACCATTTACACTTAAAAAAAATTCACAGGCTTCATAAAGGATGTTACTTTATGGCATATTTTATAGGCCATAATCAAAAGTATTTTACAAACCAACTTCATGCAAAGCCCTTCTAGAAGGCACAGGAGAACAAGTCAAGAGGGAGGAGGACAGAGCAGTTCAATAATGCTTAGATATAGCACCTCCGACTTTCCTACGAAGTTTGCCTGAGTGCAAGCACGAGTTGGTTATTAAATGTAAAGTCAGACTGGTGGGGTCAGCTCCTCCCAGGTAAGAAGTCAAGCCGTTCTTCCAGGCCACCACCGGGAAGTGGTACAAAATTGCCTGGGGGGTGGGGGGGGCATACCTGAAAGTGTGCTGATTTTCTCCAGGAGTGGCATCTGCTATTAGTTCTAGTGCGGGTAATCTGATGGTTTCTGTCATCCCTTCCCCACCCAGAACAGGAGCTGGGAAACACGGCTTGTTCGCCTCTCTATTGCCAGGGCCTGGCCAAGTGCTGCCAGCCAACTGAATCCCAACACTTCTTGGCCACTTTGTGCCAGGTGCAGAGGAAGCCAAGATGAAGCAGAGAGAGAAAGGCCAACCCCAACAGCATGGACTCCAGAGGACACAGGCCTGATAGAAAGAAACAGTGGCTTTGGACGAGGTATGTGTGAAGCTGTCTGGAAACATCCACACAGCTGAGCGAGCAAAATCCAAAGCAAGGAGGCACACGTCGGAGCCGGGCGGCGCAAGCCAGGCTGTGGCAAAGCGCTAAGTCAAGACAGGAGAGTGGAAGGTGAGCGTGGACGACACTGCACCTCCCAGGGTGTCCAGAACAGAAGGAACAAGGGAGGGGCTGGCTGGAACCTGGCCGCCAGGCTCAGCCGTTCAGACCTTACAGGCACTGATAAAGCACAAGAAGCAGCTAAACAGAGTGACGATCAGGGTCTGTTTTAAACACAATCACGAGGACACCAGGAGGGGACCGCATCAATCCCTGACTGGTTTCCCTCATTCCTTCCATGTGACACCGGAAACGACAGGAGTTACTACAGGCAGAATTTGAGAACTCAGACCACTGGGGTGGGAGGAAGGATGCTGCCGCCACCAGTCCATGCGGTGTGCTGGAGGGAGTGGGAACTATCCCCAGCGGTCATGGAGATTCAAAACTCGCACGTCCAACAACTGGTACCAAAACTACATGGTCTTGGAAACAACGATCGACTAGGCTTCCTATTTTCCAGAACGGGGGCAGTAGGAAGAAGCACACTCCACCTACTTTTCAGTATTGGTTGGTTACAAACGAACAAACTGACAAAGTAACAAAAATGAACAAATAAACATGAACACCTTGGAGGAACGGCCAGCTTGTGCAAAAATGTGCATGGGCCCAGGCAGGCTTACAAAAAGGTACGTGGAACTCAAACCATAGCCTAGGGCATAAATTGCCAAAAGGATTCTGCAAGTTAAAGGTCAAAAATAGGCACTTCAAAATGGGCGGGGGCGGGGGGGGGGGAGACAATTATTTCAGCAGTTTACAGTCTGAAAATTCCTTACAGGACAGTTTTAAATGCACCTTTATCATGAAATGTGCTATACGTTCAATGGCATTATTCAATCCCAGGTATTTACAAGTTTGGGGAAGTTTCTCATGTTGAAATACAAATACAGTGCCCTCCCTACCCCCCCCATTCTGCCCCCCCATCCCGAGAGATCATGGCAAACGAAATGGCTGCATTACCACCATCCCCCGGCTGACTTTTCAGAGCTTCCTGAAGCAGTTTACATACTTTCAAAAGTACCAAAGTACACCTATAAACAGGCCAGGGATGCCAAAGAAATGACAGCAAAAAGTCCTCCCCTCCACTCTTCCCACTTGTGCTCCCAGTTAATTTGAGTCCAATGACAAAGGTCTTCACACCATTTCCAATGTGGTGATCAGACGCCTAAATTTAGTTCACTCAAACCGGGGCTCCGCAAGAACGTTTAGATCTGACGGGTCACTGGAGATGACTAGAACTTCCCAATCTCTCCATGTCATTTCCGTTTGTCTTTTTTTTTTTTTAAGTGAGTCACTGTGTACAGATCTTTCTCCTCTGCACAAAACACGGGTTTTCTCTGAAGAGAATGGTATTTACATAAAAATTAGCACGTTTTAATATTCATCATTTGGAGACTGTAACAATAGAAGCTGCATACAGCAGCAGGAATTGCAGTGAACTGGTTTTAACCTAGTCAAGCACTAGATCCCATTTCATAATGAAAGCAGCTATAAAAACAAATGTCAATTGGAAGAGTGGCCCATTTTACAAAGCCTGCCTCTAACACAGAATGAATCTTGACTTCAAGTCTCGAGCTATTGTTGCAATCTTCTTCTCTAACTGAAACAATCAAATCATTCACACTGAAAAACCTTGTCAGAGGATCAAAGAACTGGTGCGGAGACAAGAGTCAACAAAACACCTGACCCAAACCTTAAACCACACACTGAGGGCAGCTTATTAGCTATAGTCATTCATTCCAGCCCGTTCCCCTCTCATTCTTGCTCCAAAAACCAATCAATCCCTTCTCCGGGTCTGCAATCTCTGCCCTTCTGGACAGCCAGCCCAACTCACACTCCAGGCTCCCAAAGTAGCTCTTCCACCACTTTTCAGAACAAACACATAATCGCTTAATGACAGACGACAATTCTTAAAACCGTCTCCATAGGCTATCGGGGCTGATTTTTTATAGATACTAAAGGCTTACTAGTATCTGTGCTCTCAGGATCGACAACTAAAAGCTCATTTCTGATCAGCTTATCAAACAGAACAGCACAGAGTCCTTGCCTGGGCGTCTGTTCTCCAAGCAGCCACATTCCTCCACATCCAAAAGTCTACTTCACCCTTTGTTCTTTTCCCAACTGCTTCCAAGTTTTTGCATCTTTTGTCTTAGTTAGGAAAGTATAGTAAGAAATAACTGCACTGCATCATTTACACAATTTTAAGCCCAAATGACGTATTATTTTTCTAATCCCAACAGACCAATAAATAAGCTCAAAATGACTTCGTGTAAGGCTGCCTTCACGGCGGCATGGGATAAAATGCTAATTTTTTCTTCTGTTTTCTACCAACAGTAAATACATTTTTGAATGCTTGAAAAATAATGGTGTTTGGTCAACTGACACACACTTTGGGAAATCTGCCATTTGAGACTCAAGGTCATCTGAACTCTGTGTTTTTAAAGATGCTACAGTTGTCCAACAAAGAGCCACTTTCAACTTCAAAAAGGAGTGAAGGCTCTGACTTCAACGTTAGAAAAGAAAAGAAAAATACATGGATGGTGTACGTGAGAAATCCTACAGCGGACAATTCTCTAAAATACAAAGAAACCACCTCCGGGGATGTGCAATCCACTAAGCAGCTGGCGAAATCTGCACACACCGCAATTTGACGAACTGCTGGTGTTCAAACGTGGCAGACTAACACGGGACCTGGTGGCGGCGCCACACAGTATTCACCGAGCCGGGGCGGTGGGTCCCCCACTCTGCCCTAAAACAGTAAGAAATAAAATTCAACCAAGAACTTTGTGGGAAATAAATCTGCCATTGCCAACCCTGGTCCAGTACAAAAGACGTTCCCCAGGGCTTCCAGGAGGCCACCTCCACCTGTGACGGGCCAGCTTACAATCGACACTTCACACTAACGATCTTCTGGTTTAAAGCCACTTGGGCCTCGGCTGCATTAATAAACCTGATGCAGGAACTCTGTCTACACCTTCTCAGAGTCACTAGTGGAAGTCATTCAATTCACTCGGAGAGACCAGACAGCACACAAATCTTATACACCGATTCCTCGTACTTGCAGAGATTACAGTGGTTATTGATACTAGTCTATCAGAAGTTATTATCCACCACAGTCCCGGTAAGAAGCATCCTGTCAAACAGGCTTGATGCAAATCCACATGAAGCCAAGCCTGCCAAAAAGAGGCTTTTGTTAGCCAAGCATACCAAAGCACTGCTTAAAGCTTTTTTCCTTTTTAAGTGGAGCTCAAAATAGATTTTAATACTACCAGCTGATGGATCTTACAATTTGCCTTTTGAGCCTGGAAGCTGCACACAGAATAAACGGTCCTCTCCCTTTACACGCGTAACAGAATCTCTCTATTCGGACCATCGCTTATTTAGAAGGCCAAGTGTGGTTTTAGTTAATCCTCACAACCCCCGCAATGACATTTCATCGGGAGCACATATTTTCCTTGGAGGACTTAGCTGCTTGTGAAAGCAGGCCCTCTCGTCTGGTTAACGGCATGCTGTAGAGACAGGTGAGCCCCTACCTTCCTAACTTTCCTTTAAGAACCACGGGACCCACAAGGAAATGAGGACTGGGAAGCCTCCGTGGTACCAGCCAGGACAAAGAGGAGAAGATGTTCCTTGGGGGAAAGAAAGCAGCTATTTTAGAGACGGCAAAACCGTTGACCTTCCCCTGCCTGAAAAGGCCGGAGAGGAAGGGGTACTGCAGGCCTTCTGGCTGAAAAGCGCTTTAGCCCGATCATCTCAGGACTCAAAGCAAAAGTCTCTTCCGCTGACAGATCCTCCCTGGGCCCCTCCGAGGTAGCCCACCCTCCAGGCAGCGCCTCCACCCCGCTCTGAGGCTCTGTTTCCTTCACAGCGCTTGTCACAATCTGAAATTAATGGCTCGGGTGTTGCGCTGCCCTATTCGACTTTAAGCTCCACGAGAAATAGGGTCTCTCTCGTTCGGCCAACACCGCTTCCAGCGCCAGGCCCGGCACGGAGTCGGCAGGCCAGTTCACGTCCACTAAATGAATGAACAGGAAGGGGTGAGGGGACTGTCATCCTTGGGACCTGACACACACCGTGACTAGGGCAAAGGAAATGTGAAGGAGGGAGGGGGGAGTAACCCTTTCCCCCCGGGAGACAAAGGAAGAGAGTCTGAGGTGGTCCAGTCTTGAAAAGGAAGTGGGGGGGGGGGTTCTATCAACCCCGGGGGACAAAGAGTGGCTAAGCAGGGGGGCGGGGTCAGGGTGCGAGAGGTTCGCGCTGAAAACACCGACCGGCGGCCTCCAGGCTCGAGAGGTCACCGGGTTGGGGGATATGAGCCGGGTGGGGGATCAATGGGGTTCGTGAGGCCCGGGAGAGACGCAGACCCACCCGGGGGGACAAAGAGAGAGGAGGCCGGCCCTGGTCGCCGTCGGATCGAATCCTCAATTGGCAGGGCCGAGGCGGAGGGCAAGACCCAGAGGGAGGACGGGGCCCGGGGGTCTGAGGGGAAGGTTCACGCGGCCTAAGCCCAGGGGCCTGCCGCGCCCCGGGACGCTACCCCACCTGGTAAATGGCCGCCCAGCTCCCGGCCTTGTCGATCTGTTCGAACTCCTTTTCCATCTCCATGACGGGCCAGGGTGGCTGCTGCGCCTCCTCCTGGGCACACCGCACCGCCTGCCGCTCTAGGCCGCGCCGCGCTCTCAGCTCGGAGCCCCGCAGCAAGCCTCGACTCCCGCCGCTACTGCCGTCCTAGCCGCCGCTGCTTCTTCATGTCAACCCGGCAGCCGGAAGTACGCACAGCGCTGCCGCAGGCCCCGCCCCTCTGCCTAGAGAACCAATCAGCACTCGAAAATCTCGGCAAGCACTTCCGCGGGGCGGAGTCGGGGGGGAGGTGGTGGGGAAGTGGCCTCGGCGCCGCGAGATATCCAGCGGTGTGCGCTCCCTCCTCCCTCCCCCGCCCCCCTCCCCCCCGACCTAGGGCTCGGGGCTTGAGGCGTGGCGTGCGGCTGTTGCCTAGGCGACCTCGGGAGTCTCGCCCACGGAGCGTGGGTTTGCAAGGTCCCAGTGGATCTTGGTTCAGCCTCAACGCGGCGAGTTGAGTCAGAGTGACCTTGAACTAGTCATGGCCACTGGCTTTAGTGCTGCAAGTAGGAGTATGGGCCGAGGGCTGCAAGTCTTCCGCCTGAAAGCCAGACGTCCGCCCATTTTTCGGAGGGTACCGGCCTTGTCTAAAACTTCTGTTTTAAGTCTCCTATCCTGGGCGCTACAGAAATGAATGGATTGGGTCTTGGAATGATTTTCAATATTTCTCAAAGTACCAAGGAACTCCTGCTCAAACTGGACTCCGCGAAGCACGAATTCCATAGTACATTCATGTGTTGAATAATGCAGATTTCTGGAACCACCTTAAAAGGATTCAGATACCAGAAATCTGTATTTTTCACCATCAACTCCAGCTACTGGACCTGTGATCCTTGAAGCACACTAGAGAAAGACTGGTCAGGTTGCCCTCCTGTGGTTTCTACTTTGAGCCCTCCTATTTCTGGGTCTGGCACATTATATGAAGATTGTGAACTCCCTCGGATCATAAAACCTAAAGAGCCAAATCATCCTTTGTTCATTGTTCCCATCTCAAGCCTGCCCTGGGGAAGCTGCTTGATACCACTGGTTGATTTTAGCTCATTCCTTGACTGCTTTGTGGCAGGTACTGTGTGTGGCATTCCAAGTACACATTTAATCTCTCCAACAACCTTACAATGTAGGCACTGTTATTATTCCCATTTTATTTATTTTAATGTTTATTTATTTTTGAGAGAGAAAGAAAGAGTGTGAGCAGGGGAGGGGCAGAGAGAGCGGGAGACCTAGAATCTGAAGCAGGCTCCAGGCTCTGCGCTGTCAGCTCAGAGCCTGATGCTGGGCTCAAACTCCGGAACCGGGAGATGGTGACCTGAGACGAAGTCGGATGCTTAACCAACTGGAGCCACACAGGCGCCCCTGTTATTCCCATTTTAGAGATGAGGAAACTGAGGGGCACTGAGGCAAAACCACTTGTCCTTAGTAGCATTGCACTTTGGCATGGAAGCCAAGATTGTCCCCAAGTCTCCAGGGGAATATTTGCTTTGGAGCCAGGCTGCCCAGGTCCAAATTCCAGCTTTACTAAATCCTAGCTGTGCAACTTTGAGCAAATTGTCTAAGGTCTCTGCTTCTGTTCCCTCCTTTATATGATGAGGATAATAGGGGTGGTGTGAAGACTGAATGACCGTATATAATACACATATTGCTATATAAACTACTTTTAGTACAGTGAGGGCATCAACAAAGAGCCCTCGTTATCATATACTTTCAAATGATTAAGAAATGGGGGACGTAAACGAGTGATTATTGAATAAATGCAATTGATTTGATAGCCAGTGTCTTGAGAAACTGAGTATTCCATGGAGGAAAATTAATAGAAGATGCCCAGTCTGGTGAAAAGGTTGGCAACCCATACACTTGGAAGCTGCCTTATTTAAATCTTAGCCATTTAGGTGACTCTCCAGGCTCCTGCATTCCTCCTGCCCTTATTTATTTGAGTGCTAGTTTGTCTGGAACTCAGAACTGAGAGCTTCTTGGACGCACAGAGAACAGGGCTGGTTCATTCTTATCCTCCTGAGCTGAGCTAAGTAAATACGTCAAATACCAATCCGGAGCCCAGGTGGCCCTTGTGCCTGCAGGAAGTGCCACCCAGTTACTGGAACTGCCTGGAAGTGGATGCAAAGCTCTGCACAGGTTCCTCATGGCGGGCTGGGGGGTGCTGCAGGAAGCTAATGCGGGGTTCAAGTTTGAGCTGTTTAGTGGTCGTATTAATTTCCTAGAGCTGCCGTAACAAATTATCACAAATGTGGTGACTTAACACAACAGAAATTTATGTTCAAACAGCTGTGGCGGCCAAAAGTCTGAAATCAGGGCACTGCAAGGCGGTGCTCTTTCTGAAGGCTGTAGGGGAGAATCCTTCCTTGCCTCCTGCACTCCTGGTGGCTTCGATCATTCCATGGTTTGTGGTGCAGCACTCCAGTCTCTGGCTTCATCTGTACAGGGTTTTCTTTTTTTTTTTTTATGTTTATTTATTTTTGAGAGAGAGAGAGAGTGTGTGTGCACACACAAGTCGGGGAGGGGCAGAGCGAGAATGGGAGACACAGAATCAGAAGCAGGCTCCAGGCTCCGAGCGGTCAGCACAAACCGTGAGATCATGACCTGAGCCGTGGTTGGACGCTTAGCCATCTGAGCCACCCAGGCGCCCCCGTACACAGTCTTCTTCTCTGTATCTTCTCCTCTTCTGTCTAATCTCCCTCTGCCTCACTCTTGTAAGGATACCCGTCATTGGATTTAGGATCTACCCTGATCCAGGATGATTTGGCAGTCCCAGATAATCTGAAACAATCTCATTTTAAGATCCTTAAATTAGTTACATCTGCAAAGCCTCCTTTTCTGAAAAAGATCAGATTCCAGATTCTGGGGGTTAAGACGTGGACATATGTTTTTGGAGGCCCCACTCAACATACTGCAGTGGCAGAGGTTGAAACTTTGTCGCAAATATTGATCCTGAATGAGAGCCCTAGTATCAGGTATCTGCGATTCCCATTGTATCCATTCATTCCCAAAGAAGTAGCCAGATAGAGCTTTTAATATTTGGATCATAAAGCTCTTCTAGGTAAAACCCTCCAATAGTATCTCATCCTTCTTAGAACGAAACCCAAATAAACCCTAAGCCTGGCCCATAAGATCCATGTGATCTGGTTCCTGCCCACCTCCCCAAACTCTCCCCTCTCCTACTCCGGTCCAGTCCTTAATATATCAAACTAGTTTCCACCTCAGGACCTTTGCACCAGCTATAACTTCTGCCTGAACCACTCTTCTTACAGATCTTCTCGCCCTTCAGGTCTCAGGTCAGATGTCACCTCTGTAGACAGGTCTTTTCTGACCACCCCTGACACATGCGCCACAGCATTCTTCTCTAAAGTTCTCCTGTTTAGGGGCGCCTGGGGGGGGCTCAGTCGGTTAAGCATCTGACTTCGGCTCAGGTCATGATCTCACGGTTGCGAGTTCGAGTTTCGCGTTGGGAGCCTGGAGCCTGCTTCAGATTCTGTGTCTCCCCCTCTCTCTGCCCCTCCCCTGCTCATGCTCTGTCTCACTCTGTTTCTCAATAATAAATATACATTTTTAAAAAGTTAAAGTTTCCTGGTTATTTGTTGGCTTGCTTCCCTCTCCTGCCCCCCACTATCATGTTCCACGAGGGCAGGGACCTTGATTTCTTGTCCGTGTCCCAAGCACTTGATATTTGGTCGGGAGGAGGGACCCAAGGTCATCTGTGGCCCTCTGAGGCTCCTGTCTCATCTACAAAGCTCTTCCAGCTCCTGCGGGGGCCTGGCCTAGAACCAGCCATGTCCTGGTGTCCCTCAGAGACTTGATGGTGATGTCTGGGAATCTTTTGGTGGTGACTGTTTAGAAAACAAACCAAGGGCCACGTGTCATGACAGCCGAAGCCTTTTCCCGGCAGACATGCCTCAGGGACGGGCTCACACAAGCTCCTGGGCCTTTCCTTCGTGGAGTTAGCTTACGAAGGAAATCAATGACCCAATCAACTTTTTAAAAAAATCCTAAAGAGTTGTCAGTGAAGAAGTTGTTTACCAAGCCTCCAAAGGATCATTTGCTCCTAACTTAGCAGTTTTAGCAATTTCCTGATAAAATCTGTCCTCGTAATTCTTCTGGGAGATAGCCCAGGGTTAAAAGCTTGGGATCCAGAGTGAGACCAAATTGTTCTGTGATGAAATGTCACTTCTTCAGAGAGGCCCTTTTTCCGATGCCTTCTAAGAAATGATGTCTCGTCACTCTATCCCTTGTCCCTCTTAGACTTACTAGGCATTTGAGGACATATTTTCTCCCTCTGTTAACATGTGGCATTATGTCCTATATTTGTTTTGTGTGTCTACATCCATCTCCACCACTAAATGTAAACGCCATAAAGAAAAGAGACTAAGTTGATTTGGTTCAATGTTATCTTCCTTGAGCAACAGGTGATTTCCACACGAGCACGCGAATCCTTGGAAGGTTCCAGAACAAGAAGATAGGGCTTCTTTCTACCTTACAGACTCAGAGCTCAAGGGTCCTCGGGGTCATCCGGGTCTCTTTGTCCACCAATGAGGATACATGGCCAGGAAATGAAGTGGCCTTACTATCTGAAAATCACGCAGACAACTGTGCACCTAACACAGTCGGGCACCTTGACTGGATGTATGGCTAAACGCATCCCTGAGACTGGAAAGCTAGCTGGGAACAAAGCCAAGGTGCGTGCGCTGGGGACTGGCTGCACGGCGTCTGCTCCCGCCACAGACAGCACTATGCAACTGTGTCACCAGCTCTCGTTTTATATATCCCAGCAGCGCTGCAAGTCTGGCATTATCCCATTTTACCGATGAGAAAATGGCTGCTCAGGGAGCACAAAGAGGGAAAATCAGTGTAGACCCAAATACAGAACTCTGGCCCGGGCACAGCGAATTAGAAGCTTTTAAATCCTGTATCTGCTACTTACTTGCTTTCAGGCCTTGGGCAAGTCACTGCCCCCACTCCCCATCCCATGTCAGTCTGGATGTTTTCCAGGGAGAAAAACCTAACTGAAGGGGGCTTTCACAAAAGGGGGAGTTATTGGCTCATGAAACTGGGAAGTCCAACGGTGGCTTGCTTCAGGCACGGCCCCATCCAGGAGCTCAAACCATACTGTCCCTGCTCTCTCCAGTCTCTTATCTGCTTCTCCCTGTGTTACTTTCACATTCAGACTCTTCCCCCAAGGTCATCAAGGGGGCCCAACAGCAGCTCCAGGCTCACTGCCTGCCAGCCCGGAGACCCAACGGAAAGAGCAGTTCTTTTCCCTGGTGATCTCAGCACGAGTCTGGCCTCAAATCTCCTTGGTCAACTGGGTCTCACATGCCATCTCTACACCAACCTCTCTGTCCAAGGGAAATAATGGCACCTGAAGAAATGGAGGCCCAGAGAAGTCAACTTCTTATCCAAGATGGCACAGCTATAAGTAGTGAGGTGGGATTTAAATACAGGCAGACGGGTTGCGGCCCTGTGCCGTCAGGCCCGATGCTGTGCAGTCTCTCCGAGAACTCGCACGAGCTCTCAACAAATAATGACGATGAAGAGATGATAGTAATAGTGATATAATTGTCACAACAACACAACAGAGCCTGTATATTATTATTTTCCCCCATCTGAACGGAAGCACAGGTCACGCAATTTGCTCGTGGTTACACAGCTAAGAAAGAGTAGAGCCAGGATTTGAACCCAGGGTCATCCTCTAGATGCTGCTCCCAGTTCGGAAATTCTGTCAATAGTTAGAAGTTCTGCACTGTTTCAGAATTCGGAGTGAGGTCTGCACTCCAGGAGTGCCTCACTCACATCCTTACTGGGCCCTTCCCCACCCTTAGGAAGACACCCCCCCTTCCACCGGAAAATATTTTAGACTTTACTCCAAGCCATTACAAATAAAAACAAAAATAAATACAGAAATCTGATCTGGAGCTGCCTGTCCTGCAAAAGGCCACTGCCCAGAAGGGGGAGGAAAAGGCACTCAGGGGCCACTAGGGGAATCACATGTGTTCTGAGAAAGGAGGGTCAGAGGCAAGGGGGAAGGTTCCAGGAGGGAAGTTAGACCCAAGGAAGGAAACAGGCCAGGTCCTGTGCTTTCAGCAAAGGAGAAGACTGAGGGTTTCCAGACTCCTGCAACTTCCCCTACCCTCCAGTTTAGAGGGTTGGGGAGGGGCACCTGGGTGGCTCAGTCGGTTAAGCATCCGGCTTCGGCTCAGGTCATGATCTCACAGTTTGTGGGTTCGGGCCCCGCATCGGGCTCTGTACTGACAGCTCGGAGCCTGGAGCCTGCTTCCAATTCTGTGTCTTCCTCTC
The DNA here is from genome assembly GCF_006229205.1 of Suricata suricatta. NCBI lineage: Eukaryota > Metazoa > Chordata > Mammalia > Carnivora > Herpestidae > Suricata > Suricata suricatta. Next base: position 95,697,264 of record NC_043711.1, on the reverse strand, counting down.
TCTGACCCTCCCCTGCTCACGCTGTCTCTCTCTGTCTCTCAAAAATAAATAAAAAACATAAAAAAATTTTTTTAGAGGGTTGGAGAGGGACATAGAGGTTCTGGGCAGGGGGTCTGGCTGGGATCCGGCTTGTGTGCCCTTGGACAAGTTCTGTTGCCTCTGTGATCCTGGGTTTTCCACCTCCGCTGTAAAGGCAGGGACGTAACGGTCACACGAAATGGGGCCAGCCTCGTCTGCAGTTCGCAGCGAGGACTTCATGATCAAGGTTGCTGCTATGATGGCTGTGTGCTGGCTGGAAAAAGCGGGTCTCCATGGGCTTCTAGATGTTTTCATAGCATGGTAAGCTGCTGTCTTCCGTCTCTATAATTTTTGTCCCGCCGGTGGAGGTGCACAGGACCAGCTTCATGGGTGTGCGTGCAGTCCATGTACATCCTTATGAAGATTTTGAACTTCCTAATAATTTTTGGACAAGGGACCCTGTGTATTCATTTTGCACTGGGTCCCCCGATTTATGGAGTGAGTCCTGGAAGAAAGGTCTAGATTTTCAAATTCTTAAAATGAGTTAGAAGCAGTTTGTCTTTGAAAATGGAAATGGTCTTTCTTCTTTTTCTGGGAGGAGCCCCTGCACATGGGGAAGTCCTAAAACAGTGCCATTGTTCAGATACAGATCCCCGTATTGGGTTGTATACTATTGTTTAGTAACAGAAATGAGCGTAGCTACGTCTTGGGCATTGACTATGGGCCCGGCTCTATGCTAAGCTAGTACTTTACCTCCATCATCTCTCTAGATCTCCCCACCAACCCTGTGAGAGGGACTGTCATTAACCTCATTTCAAAATGAGGAAACAGAGTGGTTATGTAACCTGTCCACTGTCACACAGCAGCATTGGCATAATGAGTTGAGTGGGTCTAAAGAAGCAGCCTTTTAGAGAGAAGGAATTAAGTTCTAAGCTTATGTTAAGATAGAAATGTTCTGGGGATCCTTGGGAGAGATGTGTGTCTTTTTGATCAGGTTTTTGCTCTAGTAGTTTTTGTACTTGAAGATGGACCAGCCTTCCATTTGAGACCCGACTATGCAGAGGGAAGAGATGTCCCCAACTTTTCTTCCCCTTGTGCTGGAGGGAGACCGGTGGAGTGGACCCACACTTGAGGTGACCGAACACAGAGGTTACAAACTCTGTCTGAGGCTGGCCTCACCTGGGCTGTGGGAGACCACACAGCGGATGGAGCTCTCCCCACTGCCCGTACCTGTGGTAGGTGAGGGAGAGAAGCGTTCTAGAATTCTACAGAGAAAGGGTCAGGAAACCTCTCTCTATGAGAGGTAGGCTGGCCCCACGACATGAGGACAGGCTGGAGAGAAGGGAGGTCAAGACTGGTAGGAGGGAAAGCATGATACAGGTACATGGGCTGTAGGAACTCTTTGTTTACAATTTCATTTTGCGGGTTCCGTTTCTGCATTGCAGCCCCACCTGATATCTCCAAGGCTTCAGTAAAAGTTCGTTCCCTGCTATGAGCTCATTTTAGCTTTTGGGTCAGACATTAGTTGTCACCAATATCATATCTCCTCTTCTTTTATAGAACTAGGATGGTAGTGGGGCAAATGGCTGCCCAGCAAAGACTACATTTCCCAGCTTCCCTTGCAGCTAGATGTTCCAGGTGACTACATGCTGGCCAATGGGACATGGGTGGAAATGATCTTTTTTTTAAGAATTTTTAAAAATGTTTATTTATTTTTGAGAGAGAGAGAGACAGAGAGTGAGGAGGGGAGGGTCAGAGAGCGAGAGAGACACAGAATCCAAAGCAGGCTCCAGGCTCTGAGCTGTTAGCACAGAGCCCGACATGGGGCTGAAACCCACATACCGTGAGATCATGACCTGAATGGAAGTCAGATGCTTAACCGACTGAGCCCCCCAGGCGCGCCTGTTGTGACCCACTTCTAAATGACACTCAGGAGGTGCTGGGGTGGGTGGCAGGGGAAGTCCTTCCACATTTTCCCTCCATCCTGGTGCCTGGAACGCGGACATAGTGGGCATTCCAGGGCAACAGTGCAAGGGAAAGAAGAGAACAAGATAGGAGCCAGGACCCTGACCCTGTGGAGCTGAGGCTGACCGTGGGTGCGTTAAAGGGATTTAACGCCACACTGATCACACACGGATTATTACATGAGAGAGACATAAAAAAGGGCTGATATTCAGCTGATGTGCATGGGTCTGATCATCCTGGTTGCTTACGGGCATCACTCTTTTGAAAAAAAATTTTTTTTATGTTTATTTTTGAGAGAGAGAGGTGAGTGGGAGAGGGGCAGAGAGAGAGGGAGACAGAATCCAGAGCAGGGTCTAGGCTCGGAGCTGTTAGCACAGAGCCTGCTGCGTGGCTCGATTTCATGAACCACGAGATCATAACCCGACCAGAAGTCATTCGGATGCTTAACCAACTGAGCCACCCAGGTGTCCCTCAGCGTTCTGACTGTTAGACATGAACTGCTTTGTTTAAACCGCTGTTAGTGGTGGTCTCAGTGAGAGTAATTGAACTCATATTCTAATTAAGCCAGCCATGACCTCGGGGTCTGTTAAGGAAGAGAACTGGGTACTGCCACCAGGTCGAGATGGTGTTGGGACAGGAGCAGCATTCTGGTTCGGTTAGCTAAAAAATGGCAGACGCGGGCAGCAGAAGTCCCGCGAGGGGCTCAGGATGGTTGCCAGGCGGCACCGAGGATGGTCTGCGGGACATCCTGCTGGAGATAACGAGGGATATCCTGCAGAAAGACCCTGATCAAAGTGTGGTCTTCTTAGAGTCACGGGGTCCTATTGCTAGTTAGACATTAAAGGGGAAGCTGGACGTTCGGGGTATAGCTGGAGCAATCGGCAGTGCCCACCAATGTCCATGCTCTGAAGCTGGCCCCACCTGGGACATGGTAGATACTTTTGGGAGCCCCTCTACCCGTCATTCCCATTCCCCTTCTTCTGGATTGACAGAGCCCACCTGTTATAACAGAGGCTGAAAAAGTAAGATGTTCTTTTCACAAACCACCTGTGCAGTCAGAGCATCGGATTCTATTTCCACCAAAGGGATGGGAGGCAAAGTTGGCCCAGGAGCTTCCGGGAAAGGTTCCTCCCTCCTGTAAGAGACGCAGGAGAGCGAGAGTGCCTCTTCTTTGCCAGGCTAAGGCTGGAGGAGCCTAGAGACAGCATCTGGATCCTTGGCAACCCCGTTGGGTTACTGAACTGTCCCTAGAGACTCCTAGCTCTAGGCTCCTTTGTAAAGATGGTGTTTTTGTTGTGAAAGGCGCTTGCGGTTGGCTTTTTTGTTACTTGCAGCCCCAACACGCAAACTGATCCACTGACTTTGTCTCCTGTCTCCACCTCCCTCCAGCCCTATGGGTCTCAAGTTTAGCCACGTTCCTTCTCCAGAGCACCAGTTTCTTTGGAAGTCAAAATCCCTTGGAAACCACCTGTGTCAACTTGTCACCACTGTCCTAAATAAGAACCTCCCTGCCATTCATTACTTCTTCATTTCAGAAGCGAGCTCTGCATCTGGGTGGAGTCAAAGCAGAACCTCAGCCTTTGTGCAGACGACTATTTGCGGATGGATCGATCCTCTAGTGTTGGTCCTATCAGGCCCCCCAGGGTCTCTCCCAGGTGACTAGGAGCCCCTCACAGGCATGGTATTCATCCTGGCACATCTCCAGGGTGGCTCAGGACCTGTGCGAGAGGAGGTGCTGCCCGAATGCTTGTTGAATGAATACATGAAAGAATGAGTCAGCCAAAGCTAAGGTTATCACCTCCCTAAGCAGAGCTGCTTCCAGCCCCCTCCCTGCTGTCCTCCTACGCTGCTCCGGGACAAGCCAGTTCTTGCAGAAATAGAGCCGGGAAGAAAAAGTTAATCCAACTCTCCTTGCAAACAGCTTCTAATCCTCTCCTTAAAATCCCTTTAACGCACCCACGGTCAGCCTCAGCTCTGGCTCAGCCCTGAGTCAGCTCTGACCCAGGTCTTCTCAAAAAAAAAGGGAAAAAGAGGAGGGGGGAGGAGTTAAGTCATTTCCAGAAACATGGAAGTAAAGACAGAAGCAACCCAGAGCGGGCATTCTCTCTCCACTCAGAGTCGTAAGTTCCAGCATTGGAGGGGCGGCATCTTTTATTTTTCTCCATTCTTTTTTTTTTTTTCCACTTCCTCAATTCTTTCTCTAATCACAAAAGTAATACACATTTAATGAAGAAATATTGGAAGGCGCATGTGAGGCGAGAACACTTACTTCTTTGTCTCACTGCTCATGAGGTTCACGGTTAACGTGTTAGTGCGTGTGTTTTCACATGGCTTCAGTTCTCCGCCTCTTCCTCTCTGCCTCCATCTCCCCTACCTCAGCCCCTCTCCTCTCCCACCGTCTGTCTGTCTCTCTCCAGGTCTCTGACTCTTTCTCTCCTTCTCTATCAAATTTAACTGCTTCCAAATTCTTCACCCTTGAGAGGGGGCCATTCCTCCCTTTAAGAACCAATCCGTGTGGGGGCACCTGGGTGGCTCAGTCGGTTAAGTGTCTGACCTCGGCTCAGGTCACAATCTCACGGTTCATGGATTCAAGCCCCGCATCGGGCTCTGTGCTGACAGCTCAGAACCTGGAGCCTGCTTAGAATTGTCTCTGTCTCTCTCTGCCCCTCCCCTACTGATACTCTGTCTCTCTCTCTCTCTCTCAAAAAAAATACACCTAAAAAATTTAAAAAGAATTTTTAAAAATGCTTTTCAAAAAAGAACCAATCAGTGTGGCCTACTTCCCATCTTATGAGACAGCTGGACATCAAGTCAGCTTGCTCCATGGTGCTTTCTAGAAACAGAATGTTCTCGAACTCTGGCTGTCACTGCCTCTTCCTGCTCTAAATTGTTGCTGCAGCCTCCTCTCCAGTTCCCCTTGCTCTTCACATACCCGTGTGGGATGCTTTCCGCTGCGAGGAACACTCCACCTGACCGATGCTTGAGCGGGTCGGAGTTTATTTTCTGCGCAGAAGGGTGGGGACAGGTGTTCACTGTCATGCTGACGCGCTGCCTGCGTGTCCTCAGCGCATGGCGCTGACAGCCACCTCTGGCCATAGGAGTGGGCTCAGCTCACCTTAGGGTCTGGCCGGGGAGTTCGTGCCTTCAGAGGCACCCCCAGCCAGTGACAAGTGGGAGCTGGTGAGTACCGAGCTCCCTGTCCGCCGGCGGGAGCCCCTCAGAGGCGAGCCCTGCAGATCCTCCCAGTGGTCCCCGCGGGAGGGGCCCCGCTTGTCCACAGAGGCGAATCTGCTCCTGAATGTCCCTTCCCTCCCCCCTCTCGCTTCCCCACTCCTGAACCAGTAGCCCCTGACATCGCCTCTTAATAAGTTACCTACGTTCAAATCCTTGCCCCGGGGTTGGCTTTCGGAAGAACTCAGCCCGAAAGAGCATTCTTTGGCTTTTCCTTTTGTCTAACAGAAAGGCCTCAAATAGAAGGGGCTTCTTTTTGACCAACTAGGACTCCCCAAACCTCAAGATGTCAAAAATACTGGGTTTCCATCTAGGAGCCCCAATGATATCCGCTTTGTGCCAGGCTCTTCCATACCCAGCGAAGTGAAGCTAGGAGCCCTCCGAATCACTCAGCTAAGTTCAGAGGTCATCCAGCCGTTGGGGACGGCCACCTTTCTTCAGGGCTTTCCGTGAAATGAGACCCCATGCCCTTCCTACCTGGCCCTCAGTTCCAAGTCCCCAGAGATGTGAGCCTAGCTTGGACTGGTGATGGGGACGGAAGGGGGGGAGGGCGAACAAGAGCCCTGAATTGAATCTGAGACTGAAATTATTTCAAGTACTTCTTGTTAAAATAGAACACATCCGCAGGAGAAATAAACACATGGTAAGCCCACAGCTGAACCAATGTCCACGAGCTGAATACACTCAGAGAGCCGACGTCAGATTAAGATACAGAGCTCCACCAGACCCCCTAGAAAGCCACCCTGGACCCCTTCCCGGCCCTTCCCCTGCCCAAGGACTACTGTTATCCTGACATCTAACACCGTGGATTCTTCTTGCCTGTTTCTGAACTTCACGTAAATGGAATCATGCAGCGGGCACACTTTCATTTCTGCCTTCTTTTGCTCAACGTCATGACCATGAGACCCATCTGCATTGGGGGCAGTTGCAGCTCACTTGTGGACACTAGTAGTTTAATTGGAGGCATTCTGATTTTTTGTTTTAATTTATTTCTTTTGAGAGAGAGGGAGTGACCTCAAGCAGGGGAGGGATACAGAGAGAAGGAGAGAGTCCCAACCAAGCAAGCTCTGCACTATCAGTACAGAGCCCAACACAGGGCTTGAACTCATGAACTGTGAGATGGTGACCTGCGTCAAAATCAAGAGTCAGATGCCCAACCAATGAAGACGCGCAGGTGCCTTAAGGCATATTGAGTTTTAACAGCGGAATTGAACCATAAGAGCCTGACAAGAATTGCAGAAGGGTAGGTTTAGGAAACCTGCCCCGAGAGAGCTGCCTGATTTGGGGCAAATTACCTCACTTCTTGTTTCTCTGTTTCTATAAAACGGGAATAATGTGGGTCATTTTAAGGATCCGTGGAGCTCACCTACCCTAGGGGTTTAGGGCAGAGCCCGGGGGCTGGGGGCACGCTCTGAGAGCCTGCTGCTGTCTCTGCTCAGGTCTCTACTACTAACACGCCTCCATGGTCGGTACTATAACCCCGAGCAGGAAGGGAGGCCTCAAAAAGAGTATTTGCTGGTGGTTATTATAAAAAGAAAACGATTTCATGGTTACGTCTCAACGAGTTGGGACACATCAGTAAACCGGTCTGACGTGTGGACACGCACGTCAACCCTGACAAGCTGAGACAATAACGCTCCTTTGACAGATGAAGCAGCTGACTCGGAGGGCGAAGCAACTCCTTCCGCAGACCGGGCTGGCGGGGGAGCCAAGGGTTCTCTGACCCTCCGATCGCACCCTTCTCTTGGCCCCGTAACCCAGTTCTCAGCCCCTGCTGGACCTGGTCGTCTTCAGGATGCACTGGGCTGCCTTTGGCGTGACCCCTGCTGTGCGGGGGAGCTTTAGAACTTACCAGACTGTTTTCTGTGTTGATTTGCCCATCAACCTGATCACACGAGGCTCAGTCTTTCTTGTAGGTCCCAGGAAATGTGTGAATTACGAGGGGAGTCAGTCACACTTAGCAAACAGGTCCCAAGGTGGTTCCACGGTGGTGGTGTGGTGGCCAGGAATGGTGGGAGGGGGCGGCTGGGGCTGGAATTCGTCAACTGAAGTCAGAATTCTCCCCCTATGAATCACAAAATTGGCTCTGGCCAACAGGAACAGAAGAGGAACTTGCTAGGAGGACGCAAGACACTTTGTAGAAATAGAAAGAGAAAGGGGCACCTGGGTGGCTCAGTCGGTTGAGCGTCCGGCTTCAGCTTAGGTCATGATCTCGCAGTTTGTGAGTTTGAGCCCCATGTCAGGCTCTGTGCTGACAGCTTAGAGCCTGGAGCCTGCTTCCGATTCTGTGTCTCCTTCTCTCTCTGACCCTCCCCTGCTCGTGCTGTCTCTGTCTCTCAAAAAAAAATGAATAAATAACATAAAAAAAGAGAAAGAAATAGAGAGAAGGAACTTTCTGGAGGGAAAGCTCCCAAAGCAAGTTTGGAAAGGATTGGAAACAGGATGCCCCGAGGGTGAGAGGGTGTCTTGGATGCCTAAACTCGCTAGTGTTCTCTCCTCTGAGGATGTGTCACTTTAGGATGTTTTGGCTGCAAGTAATAGAAAACTCAACTCAGTCTGGCTGGAGCAGAAAGGAAGTTGGTAGGCAGGGCAATTCCAGGGCTGGTCGACTCAGAGGTTCAAGAATGTACTTGAGAACCCATGTGCTCTTTCTTTCTTCCCCCCGCCATCCACATATTAACTTCCTTTGAAAGCTCTTGCCCTCTGCGTGGGCAAAGGGGCTGCCAGCAGTAATGAGGCTGTAACATCCAGTGAAGGAAGAAAGAGAGAACATGGCATCTCCTGGCTCTCCCCTAAGCGTAAGGAAGCAGTGCAGCCAGGAACTCCCTTCAGGTGTTTCCGGGGCCCAACGGGTTTGAGCCTGTTCACCCTGAGCCAGTCATCAGCAAGAGACACACAGGGTGATTCTCGGCCCCCAGAGGACATTTGGCACTGTGGGGAGACATGTTTGGGTAGCGTTAGGGGCCTCTCACGGGTGGAAGCCAGGGATGCAGATAGATACCCTACAAGGCTCGGAACAGCCCTTCACTAAGGAAATTGATCCGTTCCAAATGTCAACGGTGCAGAGGCTGGGAAACCTCTAGATAGACTAATCAGGCCCTCCCTGCACCTGGGGTATAATCCTGGTGGGGAGTTACCTACAGTGTCCATTGCAAACCTTTTTCCACATTTTTTTGTCACTCCATTTGAGATTAAAATTTCAGAAGGGGTCTTTTGTCTTCTGGGTTTTGTTTTGTTTTTGGTGGCCCAGGTCACTTGCCCATTCATAGGCTAATAGAGGGCAAGCCTCCCCCTCCCCGCTCCCCCCCCCCCAGTGGTTGACCAGTAGTCCCCCCACAGGAAGCTTGGGATCTTGGGACAGGAAGTGGGAAGGGATGTTAAATGAGCAAAACAAAGCAAAAAGCCCACCTCCATTTCTCAAAGACTCTTTAACTCTTGATGCTGCTGGAGGTGACAAGTTTCACGTCTTATCTGGAAACCCACAAAAGTGCGACGCACTTCCTCAGTGGTATTCCCCTCAAAGAAGAAGAGGGAGAGACCCAGAAAGAAAGGGGGGAGGGGGACAGTGTGTAACCTCCTGGGACAGTATGGAGGAGGGGGAGGTAGAGGAAGCAGCAAGATATACATTAACTTGACTTCAAAAATGGCTATCATCAAGTTCTTCCCTTGAGACATGGGGTCTAGTCTTCCGACCCCTCGAATCTGGACTGGCCTTGACCTTGTGTCTGTTTTGACCAATAAAACAGACGCTGGGCCAATTCTGGGCTTCGTGTCTCACGTATCCCTGAGCCACCATGGATGAAGTCTAGGCTACTCCAGTCAGAGAGCACTGAGCCCCCACTCTGGATGTCCAGTCCAAGTCAAGGTAGCATCAACCCCAGCTGGAGGAGAGTCCCCACGGGAGAACCTCTCAGCTGAGCCCTGTGGCCCCACAGAACTGTGAGTGACCATTAATTGTTGTTTTTAAGCCACCGAGTCTTGGGGTGGGCTGTCATGCATCAATTGACAGCCAGAACAATATATAAGTATATGGATATATAAAATAAATGCATATATAATTAAGATTTTTCTATTTTAATATTCACTAGTATTAGATCAGAAGACACCATGGAAGGTGTGCCATGAGCCAAGAGATTCAGCTGGTCTGTGGTGGCTGGAAAAGGCAAGGGGACAGATTCACCCCGAGAGCCTCTAGAAGGAACGCAGTTCTGCCAACACCTAGACTTGAGCTCCAGAGGAATCACTGTTTGGACTTCCAACATCCAGAACGAGAAGAATTCTGTGTTGCTTAAGCCACTAAATCTGTGTGAATTCGCTGGAGCAGCCACAGGAAGCTACCACATGGACATAGAAGCTCACGGAATTCTCCCAACGACCCTGCGAGGCAGGTCTTATTACCGTCTTAGAATTGAGGGAGCTGGTACTCAGGGCGATGCAGGGACTTCCTCGGGCCACGCGGCAGAGTCAGGGACATATGTTGCCCTTTCCCTTTAAGGTTCTGCTCACAAACACCACTAGTATAGGATTTATGTGGACTTACGTAAACATGCAGACATTGGCCTCGCGTCGGTCACGTGGCCATCTTCTTTTAGTTGTTTGTTCCGGTGCGAACACGGAGACCGCTGCAGAAAGTCCCCATGAGCCAGAACGTGAAAGCTGCAGTTTTGAGATTGCAAGGGTCATTGATTGACTCATTCGTTATTGCTCTCGGCACCGAAGGGTCTCACTGAAAGAGATGAACTTCGCTTGGGGTCTGGATGGGCCCCACGGACACCGGAAGCTGGAGTTCCAGCGCTGCCCCTTAACCGCCATGCCGCCAAGAGCACGTCCCGTCACCTGTGTGTGACCCCGTTTTCTCGTCTGTAAAGTGGGAATGATAAAAACATGCCTAAGCCTGCTGAGGGATGCCCCCACCCCCCGGCCGCCCCCCACCCCCGTTGTTGGAGTCAAGCCGACTAGAAGTGCTGGAGAATTCATGCCCCCCCTCCCCCCAGCATCCAGCCATCAAACAAAGCATACAAGGAGCTGGGCCCAGATACCCCCGTTCCCTGCTCCCTCAGGCACCATGACCCCCAGGCGTGTGTTCTACACTGGCAGGATTAAGCTTTGGTTGATAACTCGCTCACTTTCGGTTGCCCACCCTTCCCCAGCTCACTTTCCTCTTCCCTATTGGTGTGTCTTTCACCTTCCAAATAAATGATTTGTCCTTGAATCTTTGTCTCAGGGTTTGCTTCTGGGGAACCCACAACTAAGATACAAGCTCGGCTTCGGGGGGTTTCCAAACTAAGATATCGATTAGATCTGAACGCAGTCTTGCCTTAAATCTCCCCAAAGAACAGGGCGGGGGACATGGTGTTTTTCAGCGAAAGAGCACTCCCGGAAGAACTGCATTTGGAGCCGAAGCCAGTGACTTCTTCACTGGGCCTCAGCCCACCCGTGGCATCGACAAACCTCACACCTACCCTTGGGTACACAATCGCCCCTGTATTTCGCTTGAACTCCTTTGTTGCATTTCACAAAATTACGGAAACACAGGGGACGCTCCGTTGGCCGCTTCGGGAACGCCCCGTGGGTCTCAGGACCCTCGTTTGCCAAACAGAAATCTTGCAGAGTGGCCCCTGGGAAATCCCACAGCAACCATTCTCGCCACCATGACACTTCAGGTTATTTTCTAGATTGTCCTTCTTTTCTACCCGTGAGTATAAAGGGTGTTTGCTAATGGGGCCCTCCTGCACCCACTGCAGTCCCTTCCGGGCCACGCTCCCTGCGTTCCCGAGGTGCAAGGGCTCTGGGTGCAGAAGGTTCCTGCTGCGTCCCACCCACAAAGCACGTGACCTACCACCAGCCAATCAGAGCAGCTGAAGTACAAGGGCCGGCATGATTGGTTCCGGGACAGTCGCCATACATTGGTGCAAGCTGATGTCATCTCAGGATTTGGTTGGTCGCTGGCAGGAGGCAGGTCTCTCCGGTGAGCTTGGACTGGTTGGGACCTTGATTAGGGAGCTGGACTCACTGTCAGTTCCCAAGGACTTTTAGATGCCTTTTCTTGTCTTTTCTTCACCAAACACTGCCCCCTACTGTATTATTTTGCATTTCCCTGGAGTGCAGATTCCTTAATGTTATTTTTGAGCAGAGTCTGTAACTTTCCAGTCACTTCTAAGTGTTTTAAAAAGCTCAGCTTAAAATAGTTCCAAAATCTGAGCGAATCCCTGATTTAAATCTTGTACTGCTCAGGATATCAGTTCAGCTGCTGTAATAAAAGCCAAAATAACTTGGCTTGAACAAAATAAAAGTGTAATCCTCTCTCACGGAACAGTCCAGGGGTTAGTGTCCGATGGCCACGGTGGTTCTACCCTGTCCGGAATTCAGATTCTTGCTATCTTGCTCAGCACCCTCGACATGTGATTTCCACTTTGTGGTCTAAAAGGGCTGCTTGAGCTCCTGCCATCATATGGATAGTCCTTCCTACGACTGAGGAAAGGAGAGGGAGAGGACATTTCTGTTCCTTACAATTACACAGCCCAGAAGCTTGCAGAGTAGGGGATGCAAGCCTGGTCTCCAGCCTCCTCCTGCAGCCTCTTCACTCGGCTCAGTGGCCTGTGTGGACAACAGGAAAGGGCTTTCCTGCCTGCTGGCTTCTGATTGGGTTTGACCAGTAAGAGACATTGGCAGGAGTTGGGAAGAAGGAAGCAGAGACGGCCTGGGTATTTTTTCCCCCAGCTGTCCTGTTGGGTCACCAGGGGCTACTGTGTCCCTCAACTGAAGGTCACAAGTCCTTCAGACTCCCTCTCCATAGGCTCCTTCTCTCTTGATCTGGCCCTTCAGGCCCCCGTGATAACACCTCCTTCTAGGGCTTGGAGCGCCCCCAGTGGTAACCCGCCCTGTTAGTAGCCTTCGGGTGGTGCAGTGACCCCTGGGTTAACTACACCCTACCCACACTTTTATTTACAGCTTATTCTTAAAATTCTACTCCTGCTGGGACCCTGGCTGATGTGAGTTCTCTTAATAATCCCAAGCAATAGATGCCGTTATCATCATCCTGAGGGGCACCTGGGTGGCTCAGTTGGTTAAGCGCCAGCTTCGGTTCAGGTCATGATCTCACGTTTAGTGGGTTCAAGCCCCGCGTCGGGCTCTGTGCTAACAGCTAGCTCAGAGCCCGGAGCCTGCTTCAGATTCTGTGTCTCCATCTCTCTCTGACCCTCCCCTGCTCTCACTGTCTCTCTCTGTCTCTCAAAACTAAATAGAAGACATAAAAAATTTTTTTTATCATCATCCTGATATTATAGATGAGACACTGAGGGGCAGAGTATAAGTGAGCTCAGGCACAGAGCCAGTCAGGGGCGGCGCCAGTGTTTGAGCTAAGGCAGCCTAGCTCTGGAAACCACATTCTTTTTCTTTTCTCTTTTATAAGTTTACTTATCTATTTAGAGAGAGAGAGAGAGAATGTGCACAAGCGGGGGAGGGACAAAGGGAGGGAGAGAGAATCCCAAGCAGGATCCGTGCTGTCAGCACAGAGCCCGATGCAGGACTTGATACCACCACCCTGAGATTATGACTTGAGCCGAAATCAAGGGTCCCACGCTTAACCAACTGGGCCCCCAGGCGCCCCTGTTGGAAACCACATTCTTCACCACTGCATGAGATTTGGCTTCTTAGAAGGGTGAGGAGAGAAGGACCGGGTTGTGGATTAGCCCTCAGGAAATCATAAACCTGCTAAGGGTCTCTGTTCCTCGTATTTTTGGTGAAGAGGTTGGACCAGTAGAGGAACTGCAAACCCAAATGCCCGTGGGGACCAAAAAGTGACATCAACAAGGGAAGTGAGTTGGGTCATTGCCACAGAGAAATATGCTTTCTCCTTTTTTAAATTTTAACTTTTTTTTTTACGTTTACTTATTTTTGAGAGAGAGAGGGAGAAACACCATGCGTGGGGGAGGGGCAGAGACAGAGGGAGAAACACCATGCGTGGGGGAGGGGCAAAGAGAGAGGGAGACACAGAATCCGGACCAGGCTCCAGGCTCTGAGGTGTCAGCACAGAGCCCGACACAGGGCTCGAACTCACAAACCGTGAGATCATGACCTGTGCCGAAGCCGGACGCTCAACCGACTGAGCCCCCCACGTGCCCCCCTCCTTTTTAAAATTTTAAACATTTGGCCCTCTAGTCTATCCTTCCTTCCCTGGCTAGTGTAGAGAATCCGGCACAGAGATAAATCATTTAGATGCTGCACTCAGCTGACAGTAACAGAGACTTGACTCTAGGGACTCAAACAAATTAGAGATGCATTTCTTGCGCATAAAACCAACCTGGAGGGGAGCTTTCGAACCCGCAGATATGGTAGCTCATGAGGATGTCCATTCTCTTCCATCGTTAGCACAGAACTTCCCTCCTTGAGGTGACAGATCGGCTGCTTCAGCTCCAGCTATGCTTGCATGAGCGGGAAGATGAGGAAGAATGGCAGGACACCAGAGGCCTTTCTCGGAAGCCCCACTGTCATCTTACTTACAAGGCACCGGCCACTCCCCCCCAGGGACCTGTCCGGTTGGATTGAAGAATTCTCCATTCTGGGCACAGGCCTGTGCCGCGTCCCCGCCTCTCCCCACTAGATGTCAGTAGTGTTCCCCTCCCCAGTTGTGACCGCCCCAAATCGGCCCTGATTGAGGAACATCAAAGCTGGGAAATGTGATTTTTGAATATATCATCACCCCGAATAGTGTGGGAGTTTCTGTTAGTAAGAAAGACGTGGTGACTGGACATTTGGGTGGCAAATGGCAGTCTTTGCCCCAAGGGAACGTGTTCACTTTCCTCTTATTTTTGCGAAAAGAGAAACACTGATGGAAGAGTGACAATAGGCAGGTTCAGTGTCGGGTGAGAGAGGGTGGTGGGGACGGCAGCAAAGTGAGAACACAAGCCCCAACTAACAGGGGCGCATCCCAGCTTTGTTACTGAAAGGGAGTGCGGGGCCAGAGCCCCTAGAGCTTCTGATATTTTCCAGAAAAGCTGGAAATCCAGATTTTCATATGCAATCCCCCGTTTGTACGCACTGGCGACTCGTTTAGTTTTTACAAAGGTTTTCACAAGTGATAACTGCCCTACGGGATGACAGTTTGCAGTGACCGGTCCACACGACTTAATCATGTGCTACAGTGGGGCGCCTGGGGGGCTCAGTTGGGTACAGGTCCGAGTCTTGATTTGGGCTCAGGTCATGATCTCACGGTTCGTGAGATGGAGCTCGGTGTTGGGCTCTGTGCAGATAGTGCGGAACCTGCTTCAGATCCCCTCTCTCTCCCTCTCTCTCTCTCTCTCAAATAAATAAACCTAAAAAAAAGTTATCATGGAAGAATCCCAAACATACACAAAAATAGAATCATGTAATTAACATCTCAGAATCCCTCTTGAACAAGGACCCACATTTGGCCCGTCTCGTTTTTATTCCCCCTCCTCAGTCTGCCAGAGCATTTGAAAGAAAATGTAAAGCAGGACTTTTGTCATTTAACCAGTAAATATTTGATCATCACATTTTTAATGAAACCGCCTTGCTATGATCATACCTACCAAAATTAACAGTGAGATCTTAGTTTACACCAGATGATTTCTAAGGCTCTTCTAGCTTTGCCATTCTTTTTGTTTGTTTTTTGTTTATTTTTGAGAGACAGAGAGAGACAGCATGAGCAGGGGAGGGTCAGAGAGAGAGGGAGACACAGAATCTGAAGCAGGCTCCAGGCTCTGAGCTGTCAGCACAGAGCCTGACGCGGGGCTCAAACCCACAAACCGTGAGATCATGACCTGAGCTGAAGGCAGACGCTTAACCGACTGAGCCACCCGGGCGCCCTAGCTTTGCCATTCTACCCTTTATTAACCTATTCTCCTCCGTGTCTCTGGGTCATCCTCCCTCTCCGCCTCCTCCTACAAACAGACATGCGCACACACAGAAATACACACGGACCAAGTCACAAAACATCGCCCGGGCACCCCCGCACACAGACACACAGAGAAACCCACAAATGCACACACCCTCCCCAACCACTTCCTGGGGGAATAAAGCACACATCTTGAATTAAAACCTGCCAGGATCTTAAACGGGGCTGGAACGGAGGGCCTGCCCGATTCCCACCCACATCCTGCCATCTCCCTCGTGCTAAGTTTTGACCCTGAACGTGTGCACTCACCCAGGCCTTCATTTTCTTTTGTGCGAGACAGGGAGAACAATTCCAAGTTGCCTCCGATGAGGATGCGGGGAGGGACATAATTAAAGGATTCCACACCCCTCGTGCCCGTTTTTAAGTACTTAATAATCACAGTGACAATAGCAGCAACGATGAGGCGATTAGAGGCCACAGCGGAAGTTCAGCGTAAACAAAGAGTTCAGTAAGGGCCCAGATGGTCCCCGGCTTCTTCCGGACAATCTAAGACCCACAGCCCTCCTGTCCCTGAAGCCCCCAGCTCGCCATCTATTAATAAATGAAGATGCTTTGGCAGCCTGGCAGGGAAGAGGTTCAAAATCCAGATTCCGAACTCAAGCCATTAAGGGAGACAGACATTTTGCAGCTCGGTTCCTAAATTAGAAGATGATTTCTGGGTGTTTAAATATCTCGCTTTATCTCTGTACCGTTTATGCTGCTGCTGACAGAGCTCTGGGTCCCGGGTGGGGCTCAGGGTCAAGGGGAGGCCGCGTGACACATTCTTTAGGTGCGTCCTTGGAGATGTCCAACCAGGCCCCTGGCTCCCGCTGCGCTCTGCCGAGGACACTCCCAAAATATCCAGGGACAGATGCTATTTTTTGAGGTTCAGCTTAAAAGGCGCCCAGTGCCCCCCGCCCAGTCTGGTTTCACTTTGAGCTTGCGTTTAAACAGCCCTGCCTTTGCCTTTTGTTCTCTAGGAACCTTGGTTTCTTTTGGGGTTATTTGAGTAAAATGTGAATTAGCTTCCGTTTTTCTGGCTTTTTCTGGAGGACCCAACCTTATTGTGATGTTAAAAAAATTTTTTAAATTTCTTTTTATGTCTTTTATTTGTTTTTGAGAGACAGAGAGACACAGTGTGAGCAGGGAAGGGTCAGAGAGAGAGGGAGACACAGAATCTGAAGCAGGCTCCAGGCTCTGAGCTGTCAGCACAGAGCCTGACGCGGGGCTCAAACCCACAAACTGTGAGATCGTGACCTGAGCCGAAGCCGGACGCTCAACCAACTAAGCCACCCAGGTGCCCCCCTCCAAATTTTTTTTAAAACCTTTACTGTTTCTTTCCTATGACTGAGTAGAGAGGATGGTGGTTAAGTGCTTAAGATAAAAATTTCAGATGCCGGCTTTCAAAATCTAGCTCTTCCCGAGAGGGTATGGGTGTATCATTCCTAAAGGTCGGTCTCCGGCTAGAGTCAACGGAGAATGAGGAATTTTCGTTTCCTGTTGTTCTGCTGTTTAAATACATTAATTAGAGGTCAATGCCCTTTGGCGATAATTTCAGCTGTGAGATGCTCTAAAGTTGAGACGTGGCCGTTCTTGTTTCTGCAACGAGAGCGAGGGGATGAGGATGAAGAGGACAGAGGGGAAGAGCCGCCTCCAGCCGAGCGCCCCCCGAGTGCCCAGCACTGTGCTGAGCTCCCGCCAGCAGCTCTCATTTAATCTTCTCCTCGGCCCTATAAAATAAGTATGGTTGTTGCCCAGGACAAGGATCGCCGCCTCTTCCAGGAAGCCCTCCCTGACGTCAGCACCATGCCCTCACTCCAGACTGAGGGCTCTGTCCTTTGGGCCATTGGCCGAGGGCTCTTGCCATGTTCTTTGAAAATGACTTGATTTCATGTCCTTGAGTGTGGGGCCCACGTCTTGTTCCGCGTTTGCATCCTAAGAGACCAGCACGTAGTAGGCATAGCATTGACACTGACTGAATGAATTGAATGAGACCTTGGGCAAATCACCTAATTTTTCTGAGCGTCACATTTCTCCTCTCTACAATTGGGCTAAAACACTAATAACAGTGAATGTGTCCGTGAGCCTTCATGTGCTAGACGGCTGGCTGACCTCTCAATGCACTCCTTATGAACCGACTGATTTCGTTCTGGGCAGCAATGTGTCTCCCAAGCAGTTAGGGGAGAAGCAAGCAGAAGTTGTTGGGTGGGTCTGATAGTTGGCAAGGGATGCACCTTGCTTCCTTCTTCATCCTGCCTGGAATGTGGACCTGATGGCTGGTGCTCTGGCAGCTGTTATGGTTTGTGAGGCAATCTTGAGGCTGGTGGAGCAAAAAGAAGTCTAGGACTCCGATGACTTACTGGTCATCTTTCCAGCCCTGGATACCACGCCTTTTGATTTCTTACGTACACGCACAGGGACAGGGAAGGAGAGAGGGGGCTCTCTCTTGTTTAAGTCACTTATCTGGGTTTCCTGTTTTATATAGCCAGATCTAATTCCAACTGACAAGATTTGGTCAGGGCCCCTGTTAAATGCTTATTATGCATTCAGTTCATCCTCGTTCCTCGTTCTTACCACTTTTCTGTTATAGATGAGGGAACAGGGGCTCAAAGGGATTTGAAATATGCATCCTGTCGCCAGACCCTGTACGCACAGCTACCACACTGTGCTGCCTGGGTCAGGATGATCTCGTGACGGCTGTGGGAGTGCCACGGACACCGTCCTCACTGGCCACTCATGCACGCTCCCCTTCACCTGCTCATTCACTTGTTAAGTCCTTTATTTTATTAACAAACAGTTACAAGGAGCCAACTCAAGAGACTTATGTCAGACTTGGGTGTTACGAAACAGCCCAGACAGACCTCTGCCCTCCAGGAGCCCCTCAGTGTGGGCTCTCGTATAAACCCTTTCCAGGGCCAGGAGTGGGCCGCCGTCCCGTGTGCAGCGATGCTCTGTACGGCCCGGAGAGTACATTCCATACACCACAGTCCCAAAGGCCCCCTAGAGTTGGGCAGGTGGTGACTTGCACACCTGTATGTGGCAGTCGTGTGAGCGGCGAGCTGGGATGCAAGTCCTGGCCTCTGGGCTCCTCTCTGGGTGCCCTTTCGTCCGCTCCCTGCAGTCTCTCAGGTTCCAGACCCCCTGATACTGTCGTAGAAGCTGGTCTCTGTCTCTCATGCGAGAATTGTTTCTCAGATGTTTCTTCGGAGCTCGGTCCATACTTGAAGAGAGGCAGTAACCGCCGTTTGGAAGCTCCGTGTGTTTCCCTGTAATGCGGCCGGTGCTGAGCCAGCGTTTTCGCCCTGGGACCCGAATGCCACGATCGCTCAGTCTCTGTGCTGCGTGGGCCCACAGCTGCTTGCCCAGAGGGCTCTCCCGGGTTCCGGCGCGAGCCAGGCTGCCTGTGTTCTAGAAGCTGAACTCGGAAAGGGAGCTGGGTCTGGCCATTTGGGTTTTAGCTCCTTGCCTCATCCCTAGCTTCAGCAATGTCCGAGGCCCCTAATGTCCACATCTTCTCTATCCCAGTGTCTGCAGGAAGTAGCCCCCAGTCCTCTGCCAAGAGGGAGGGACACATACAGACTAACTGAGGGACTGAGGGCCTTACACCAACTTCCAGCCGAGGCCCCTGGGCTCAGTCTGGCCCTTTCCCCACCTTCAGAAGCATCTGGTGCCACCAAGACAGTTTTTTTTTTTTAATGGAAGACGTGACTTATTGAATAAAATGTTTAATTTTATGTTCATTTAACAGGAGAAAAAGAAATGACACTGAAGGAATTTTCCAAATTCAACTAAAACAAACTTTTATCTTAAGACGCCTGTGTGGCTCAGTCTGTTAAGGATCTGGCTTTTGATTTTGACCCAGGTCATGATCTCATGGTTCACGAGACTGAGCCCTGAGTCGGGCTCTGTGCAGGCAGCTTGGAGCCTGCTTGGGATTCCCTTTCTCCCCTCTCTCTCTCTCTCTGCCCCCTCCTGCTCATGCTCTCTCTCTCTGCCCCCTCCTGCTCATGCTCTCTCTCTCTGCCCCTCTCCTGCTCGTGCTCTCTCTCTCCCTCAAAATAATAAACATTAAAAAAATCTTTTATCGCTAGAAGTATTTGTTTTTTTTCTAAAGTTGAGGGAAAATGATTATAAAAATAAGATAACTGCAGCACTTTTAAATTATTTGTTTTTAAGCGAATGTTGATTTTTGCTATGATGGTGATGCTGGTCTACTTATTCCTCAACAATAGGTAAATATTTTTAAAACGTTTATTTATTTTTGATAGACAGACAGACAGAGCACGAGTAAGGGAGGGTCAGATAGAGAGGGAGACAGCATTTGAAGCAGGCTCCAGGCTCTGCGCTGTCAGCACAGAGCCTGATGCAGAGCTTGAACTCAGGAACTTTGAGATCATGACCTGAGCTGAAGTCAAATGCTTAACTGACTAAGACACCCAGACGCCCTCCCCTTTTAAAATTTTTTAAAAAATTAAATTGAAGTATAACATATATACATTAAAATAACTAAAATGCTTCTTACATACGCTTGCACCTGGGTAATCACCATTCATTTCTAGAACATTCTACCCCCCCATTCCCCTTGCCTTTCCAATCTATTCCCTGTCTCTCTCACACACCCCAGATAATCCCTATTGCGACTTTCATTGCTATAGATTAGTTTTGCTGATTCTGGAACCCCGTTTAAATGGCACCACACTGTACACACTCCTTGTGCCTGGTTTCTTCTGCTCAGTCTGTGAGATTCATTCCTGGGGTTGTGTGTATCAGTAGTTTTATTTTTCATTATTTTAGCCTGCATCTCCTATCTATCATCTCTATCTGTTCTTTATCTATTATAATTTATTTCTCCATCTGCTGTGGAAAAACACTTGGGCCATTTCCAGTTTAGGGCTGTCATGAATAAAGCTGTTATGAACATTCTGGAAGCTGGCTCTGGGGAGGTGTGCATCCACCCTGGTCTATGGTAGGCCTGGGCCCCAACTTGGAACCCCTGTCAGCTCCCCCTGGCTCCCCCGTCGCGGGCTCGAGCACCCGACTTCCCACTTGGTGTTGCCAGCTCCATGTGTCACCGACCCTGACATTTCGACCTTATCATGCCGCATCCCGGGGTGCACCCCCTTCCCAAGCCGACCCGAGGCCCCTTCCCAGCTCAGTCAGCCTCGCCACCACCTCTACGTGAGCCAGAGGTCACTGTTTTAAGCCTGTCCCCTCCTCACCATCTCCACGGCCACGTCCAGGTCCAGTCCACTGTACCTCTCCTGCAGACAACTGTCCAGCCTCCTAATTGGTCTCTCTGCTTCTGACTTTTCTCCAACAATCTCTCCAAATGATAGCAAGATGTTCTCAAAATCTGAATTGGATCATGTTCTCCTTTTGAATATCTTCCCGCCGCATTTGGACTCAAGACCTAAATGGTGGCCTACCAGTCTCTGGAGCCTCTGGCTGCCACGTGTGACATGTCATCCTTCCTAGGCACCCTGCTGATCCTTGGAATTTACACCCCCCCCCTCTTATTTTTTTCCTTGGGGCCTTTTGTATATGCTATTTCCTCCAGCACCCAGTTACTAGACCCTTCCGTATCCTTCTAATATATCTTTTGCAGGTATGAGCAAATGTGAATATATATTCTTTTCCCCTCCACCGGCCTCAAAATGTTACAAGTGAGTGCACGGCATACACGTGGCTCTGCATGTTGTTTTGCTTCTTTCTTAGGAAACCCTTACCAGTTCTTTCTTTTATACCAGAAAACATTGTATCATGCGGACTGAAGGTCATGTTTTCTACTCTTTATCAATAGGCATTGTTTCCTTTTTGTTACTCAGAACATGACAGCAAATGATTATATATATATATAGTCATGTAGTGTATGTATCCATGAGCCTGTAAAATAAATGATTAAAAGTAGAATTGTCAGGGTAACAGATATGGGCATTTTAAATTTAATGAATATTGTTAAAGTTTTTTTTTAATGTGGAATTGCTCATTTTCTTTCTTTCTTTTTTTAATGTTTATTTACTTTTGAGAGAGAGAAAGAGCATGAGCAGGGGGAGGGGCAGAAGAGGAGGAGAGACAGAATCCTAAGCAAACTCCGAGCTGTCAGAGCAGAGCCCAGTGCAGGCTCCGTCCCACAAACCGTGAGCTCATGACCCCGGCCAAAATCAAGAGCTGGTCGCTAACTGACTCAGCCCCCCAGGCGTCCTACTCACTTTCTGATTCCAGTACACTGGATTGTCAAGCAGGGATTTTTGTTAACCTGATGGGGAAGGAAATGATACCCAAATTTCTCTTATGCATGAAATTGAACATCTTTTCATACCCGAGAAACCGTTTGTTTTTCCTTCTCTGTGAACAATCTTTTTTGCCCATTTACCTACTGAGTCATTCGGTGTTTTTCTTACTGATTTATTGAAGCACCTTGTATGTTAAGTAAATTAGCCCTTTGTGATTAGCCCGAATAAGCCCAACTTGTCTTCTGGCATTTCATCTAGTAGGGTTATTTTTAGCCATAAAGATGGTTTTTAACAGTTTTAGGCTGTTAAATTGATCCATCTTTTGTTTTAGGACATTTGGGCTTCGCTTCATTATTGAAAAGGTCTTTTACGGTCTGAAGTTCTAAAACACTTAATGACAGGTTTATTTTACTACGTGTGCGGTTTCATTTTATATGGTCAAATCTATGATCTACTGGGAGTTCGTCCTGGCTGAGGTGTGAAGTGGGGAATCCATCTTGATTCCCCCGCCCCCATGACTATCTGGTTGTTTCTTCTTATCCTTCCGTCTCACTTCCTCTCTGACCATCCTAGTCTAGGTATCTTCTATCTCAGCCCATTGTCTGTGGCTTTCACAGAATTTAATGCAGTTTGTAATTGTAAAAACATCTGTGTGCTTTTTGTTTTTTTCCTTTCGTCTTTTTCACTAAGATGTCAGCTCCTTGATAACTCACACAATGTCTGCCTTGTTCACACCACATTGTGGTGGTGGAGGTGACATGGCGGCCGAGATGATGTCATCCCCGCCTTCCAGCATCTGTCGTGCCTTCTGGTATTAGCACTCCAATTTTCCTTTGGGCAAAACACCTCCAGGCTTCCTGGTCCACCTAGTTTGGGCAGTGTAGACTCCACCCCTAGCTTCAGGAAGGGGGTGTGACCAGTCAGTGGCCCACTCCCTGATGATTGGCTGGAAGTGGGCACATGACCCCAACTGAACCAATGATATAAAACCTCGGGACTGACAGCCGTTATTGAGACGAGGCATCCTCACCAGAAAATCCCTACTGTTGTTTTGGTCAGCCATTGACTTCGTGGGATGAAGGCACCAGGCTCCTCACCTGGAAAAAAAGAAAAAAAAGAAAAGAAAAATCCTAGGCAAGGCACCTTGGTCTCTCTCGTTCTTTTTTTTAAAAGCATTTACTTATTTTTGAGACAGAGAGAGACAGAGCATGAGTGGGGGATGGGCAGAGAGCGAGGGAGACCCAGAATCGGGCTCCAGGCTCTGAGCTGTCAGCACAGAGCCCATCTCGGGGCTCGAACCTGTGAAGGTGAGATCAGGACCTGAGCTGGGGTGGGACGCTCAACATACTGAGCCACCAGGTGCTCTGTCTCTTTTATTGATCTTAAAAATAAAAGAATATTGCAAGTCCCCAGCTGGGGTCTTTGGTGGTGCGGTTAAAGAGAAGCTTCCATTTCTTTCAATCCAACAAATTTTCTCCAGCACTTATAAAGTGTAAAACTTGAGCTGAATTCTGGAGCTGCCCTCAATTCCTGATGGTGCTTCTTTGCAGATATAGCATGCTTCTGAATATTTCTTGAATTAAAATAAAAAATATTAGATCTTTTTAAAATGTTTTTAATGTTTTATTTATTTTTGATACAGAGAGAGACAGAGCATGAGAGGGGGAGGGGCAGAGAGAGAAGGGGACACAGAATCTGAAGCAGGCTCCAGGCTCTGAGCTAGCTGTCAGCACAGAGCCTGATGCGGGGCTCGAACTCAGGAACGTGAGATCTGACCTGAGCCGAATCCGGAGGCCCAACCGACTGAGCCACCCAGGCGCCTCAAATATTAGATCTTTTAAAATAGAAAATAAAAAGGCAAAACAAAGTCCAAATAACCTCTATTGACACTTAACAAAAAATATAAGTAATACTTGTACATGGTTAGAAAAGTGACGTCGTTCAGAAAGGCTCAAAAAGTAGCACGCAGGTGTAAACAACTCACTCTCAAATTCAGGGAATCGAAACAATTAACCTTTCAAAGGCTCACAGGTAAAAAATAACAGCACCAAGTTTATTCCTTTATTAACAGTTTTCCTGTTGCTTGTAGAAATCTTTGATGTATATACAAGTATATTTACATGTATATACCAAAATATTGCTTTGCTTTTAATTTACTAAAGTGATTTCAACATGCGTCTTGTCTTACCCCTTCCTTTTTTCATTTAACAATGTCCACAGGAAAATGGAGAAGGGACCCCAACACCCAGTTCACAGAGAAGGAAATACAAATTGCTCATAAACATATGAAAGGGTGTTCAGCCTCCTTTATAATGAGGAAAATGCAAATTAAAAGTACACAGAGAGATCATTTCTCACTTATCAGATTGGCAGAAATCCAGAAGTCTGATAACAGCGGGTTGGCAGGACTGCGGGACGGGAAGCACTTTTGTACCTGTTGGTGGAAGTGACAATTGGCACAGTCCTACGGAGGGCAAGTGGACTGTATCTACCACAGTGACAAATGTAGATGTCTTCGGCAAGTGTATCCTTCGGATCATCTTGCTCAAGCACAAAATGGTATATATCTGGGGTCACGTTTGGAACAGGGGTTTTTATAAACAGGGGTTTTATAAGGGAAGCTCCGTGCACACAGGGACCCTACTGGTCTTGTTCACCTCTGGGTCCCCAGCACACACAACAGTCCCTTGAAAATAGATACCACAGACACAACACTCACGCAACATCCAGCCTCCCTTGCAATTAGGTTAAAACTGTGCGGCTCATTTCTGTCGAACGGGATGTGCAAAAGTGAGATAAGCCACTCCCAGCCTAGCCTTTAAAAACTTCCTTTAGACAGGCGCCTGGGGAGGGGGCGATTCCGGCTCAGGTCATGATCTCGCAGTTCTGTGGGTTCGAGCCCCATGTCGGGCTCTGTGCCAACAGCTCAGAGCCTGGAGTCTGCTTCTGATTCTGTGTCTCCCTCTCTCTCTGGTCCTCTCCGGCTCATGCTCTGTCTCTCAAAAAATAAAATAAAATGTTAAAACAAACAAACAAACATAAAACCCATCATTAAGCCTTCTAGCTCTCTCTCTGCCTGCCATGTCCATCTCCGAGGCCACCTGTTCTAGATGGCAACAGGTGAATGGTATTATCAGTCTGCATCACCGTGCGGAAGCGAGAAACGAACCTCTGCTGTATTAAGTCACAGCGATTTGGGGGTTTGCTCTGCAGCCTAGCGTCTTTCATCCTGACTACACTGGGGGTGCTCAACCCACCCTCGTCAAACAAGCGTGTGCTGCAGTGTGGAACCTTGTGCAGACAGCTGGGCTGACAAGAGTGACCGTAGGCTAAGCTTTCAATAGGTAGACAGTGCAATGGGCTTCCAGAACGTTTGCATCTTGCATCGATTTCTACTCCCACCAACCGTGTAACGGTAGGTGACACGTGTAACTCCCGCTCTGTTCCAGGTACTAGGCTAGGTGCTTTGTACCCGTGACGTAAACTTGCCCTTTTAAAAGGCAGGCCCTTTTACTGTCTCCATCCAACTGATGAAGGAAAGGCAGCAAAGGGTAGCTAAAGAACTCACCCAGGGTACCACAGCTAGTGAGATGGGGAGTGTTGTTAAAAATGACAAATTCCTAATATTCTGCTTATTCAAATGTATTGGCCAAGGCATCTGCATTTTTTTAAAATGTTTTATTTATTTTTGATACAGAGAGAGACAGAGCATGAGAGGGGGAGGGGCAGAGAGAGAAGGAGACACAGAACCAGAAGCAGGCTCCAGGCTCTGAGCTAGCTGTCAGCACAGAGCCTGACACGGGGCTCGAACCCACGGACATGAGATCTGACCTGAGCCGAAATCGGAGGCTTAACCGACTGAGCCACCCAGGCGCCCCGAAATCTGCATTTTAAAAAGACAAGCCTTATGCAACTAGTAGCCAACTTTGGGAATCAGGAGGCAGGAGGACTGAAGTTAAAGGCGCCAAAGCACCGTTTTGTTACAGGAGCGAAGTTACCGAGGGACCCTGGGCAGGGTATGTCCCTCTAGATGGTTTTAAGCACATGCTGAAAGTATGTATTACGTATGTATGTACTGAAAAGGAATAAATTGGTACACGTGAATCAAAGCTTTTTTCTGTTCTTTTTTTTTTTTTCCCTTTCATGCATATATTTTATGGGCTTTTCCAAGCCAGACCAACCTCTTTAGAGATGTATTATTTTGGATACAATTTCATCTGTGGGGTCCAGACACATGAGACAGAAGTTACAAGGTTCATTTTCCTGCAAAAGCCTGAGTTAAGGTGGTGGCTCTACACCATGAAGGTGTCAGGGGTCTTGGGGCCCTAACTTGTTGCTTCATCAGCAGTAGATTATTGTCCCCATCCCAAAGCCAAATGGCTGACCGCCATGTTTGCTTTCCCATGTTTTGCTCACTTCCCATTGGCCATAACGCAGTCACATGGCCACTCCTTGCTGCAAAGGAGGCTGGGAAGTGTAGTTGATTCTGAGCAGCCATGTGCTACTTTATAAGAGGGGAAAACTGATATTGGGTGACAACTCTCAGACTCTACCACTGGAGACATTATTAAAGAGTTCAGAATTTCGATGCTGGAACAAAATAGATTACTCATTCCCAATAACAGCACTGTGCCATATGGTTTCAGAATTTCAGCTGACCATGACTGCCAATTTCAGGAGGCCCCACTTGGCTGGTTGTGGGGTTTGTGGTATGCCTTATGGTCTATCATGCAATAAGCACATGTGGGTTCTCGAACTAATCAACAGTAACAGATTAGAGCCAACAATGTTTATTTTTAAATTTCTTCTCAAGGGTGTCGTCCTCAGTGTCAGAAGAGAGATTAATATTTGCCGATTATGTAAGAAGTTGCATGCAGAAAGCTAAGATTACTTTTGGACCCAGACTTCTAATCTCTTTCAACACTGTTTTAATGCCGTGGATACGTTGGTGTCTACGGGCTGCCCCGATCACCTGCTCCTTATTCTAGCTCTATCTCTGGTATTAACAGAATTTATCCCTCCCCTTCCCCCTCCCCATCTGCCCCGCACCGGAATACAACTCTATCCTATATGAGGCTCCTCATTCACAGGACCATCACGAAGTCCGAGGGGGCTCAGTCAGGTGGATAATTTACGTTTTTGCTTTTGCCTACCCAGCATCCCCTTCCTTTTTCTCTGATAACAGCATCATGGTTTTCCTGGGTAACACCCCGGCTTCTCCTTCAGCCCTTTAAGGCGGGCAGGACTCAGCCTGCTTCTGGACTTAAATACGGGCAGTGGACCTACGGATGGCCAATCAGTGTAGTCCATTCTCTTTGGTCATCGTGATTGGTTCAGGGAGAGACATGTGATCTGAGGTAGACCACGGACTCAATCCTGAACCACTGGCAACAGGAGTTCTCTATCAGCAGCATTTGGCCCAACATGAGCTTAGAGCTGCTGCTGTCGGTCTTTGCCAACTTGTTTTCATCCCTTCATTCAGCACATGCTATATGCCAGGCACTGGGCACTAGGCACTGGGGCTACAGCAGTAAACAAACCAAACAACAACAATAACAACAACCAGACAAAATGCTTGCCTTCAAAGAGCCAACTTTCTAATAGGGGATACAGACAAGAGAGAAAATATGTAATATGGTTGGAGGTAATCGGTGATATGGAGAAAAAATATCCAGAATAAAGAGGCAGGAGAATAAGGGATTGCTATTTTCTGTAAGAACTCTTAAGTAAATAATATTTAAGCAGGAACCTTAGGGAGCGTGGGAGTTGCCCTGTTCCGTCTCCAGGAAGGGCATCACAAGTGGAGAGAATGGCAAATGCAAAGGCCCTGAGGCAAGAGCGTGCTTGCTGTGTTTGAAGAATACAAAGAAATCAGTGTGGCTAGAGCAGAGAGCACAGGAGGAGAGAAACAGATGAATGGACGGACTGTGATGGGCCTGGTGGGCCATGATGACGATCGGGAACTTATCTGAGGGCAGGAGGGAGCCATCAAAGGTTAGAGCCTGAGAGGAAACTGATGAGATCGGCACATTGGAAAACTCATTCTGGCTACGTGGTAGGAGGCAGGTGGGAGTTTAAGATGTGAGTTGGGAGGCATTGGGGGGGGCTCTGGAATGAGCCGCCTGGAACCAGTTTTCACATTTAAAACTCCAGGGTTTCCCAAGACTTTGGTCATCCAACTGTTACAGAATCTGGTCTGGATCCCCCGTGGGAAAAACCAAGCGGCAGTCGCAGATCTTGCAAAGCAGGAGGTTTATTTTACACCGGTGGGCTCAGAGGAGATCACTCTCCAGAGGGCTGAGCCCAGCGCGTCAGCAGAGGGAACAATTTGCAGGGAACAACTTCCGCATTCCTCATTAATCAGGGACAGGTGTTTCCTTAGGCGTCCTGTCGGCCATCTTACGACAGATTTCCCCTAGCACCACCACCGTCTTCATCATGAATGTTGCCTTATGTGCTTAATGTTTTTCTTTAAGTGGACACCTTGGTTTTACTGAAGTGTGTTTATTTTCAGTGGAAGCATGTCATCTCTCCTGTGTCAGGCAGCTCAGGTTAGGCTGGGTGCAGTGACAAACAGCCCCATAACCCTAGGGCGCCGTTAGCCACACAGCTGTATTCGCCTGTATATTTCACTTTGGTTGCGCGTTGGCTGCAGCTCCGGTCCACGTGTCTTCTCTGCCCTGGGACCAGGTTGAAGAAGCAGCCCACCCCTGGTCCATCCCCTGCTCATCTCTCTGACGGTGACAAAAGGGCAAATGACAAGCACATGCCGGCTCTCAGTGCTTCTGCTTGGGAGCTTAGCTCACATTCTGTTGGACAAAGGAGGTCACACAGCCAAACCTGACGTCAGTAGAGAGTCACCAGGGAATGCCAGTAGGAAGGACTGATAAACATTGACAATGACACAATCTACCGCATCTCTTATAAATGGAAAACCAGCACCACTTGCCCTCAGTAGAAGGTGGCCACAAAACATAAATATAATGAAAACGTTTACTTTATTGAATTGTGGCCAAATAACCTTGACTTCTGAAGGCTCTAAGGCCTCCTCTTTTGTTCGAAAGGGACACGGGGAACCCTTAGGAAGGCACGAAGGCATATCAGCACCAATCGGACACTGTTGCCTAGATATAATCAGAAAGATGGAAAGAAAATGGAATATGATTTGATGGGTAGCTCTGTATCCACTAAAATCTTCCCGCAAAGCACCATGGGTACTAGGTGCAGACTTTGGGAGACTCCGCTTTGGTATCACTCTGGGGGAGGGTGGGAGGAAATGAACAGTTTGCGGGAATGACGATCTGGAGGTGCTTCCTCGGTTCCTCAATTTTGGGAATGTCCACCCCTCTCCCAGGGGCCTGCCTGAATTTGCAAAACATAACAGTCCTCAGGTGATTTCTGTGGGTTATCTTTTTTTTAAATTTTTTATTTATTTTTGATTCAGAGAGAGACAGAGCATGAGAGGGGGAGGAGCAGAGAGAGAAGGAGACACAGAATCCGAAGCAGGCTCCAGGCTCTGAGCTGTCAGCACAGAGCCCACCGTGGGGCTCGAACCCCCGAACGTAAGATCATGATCTGAGCCAAAGTCGGAGGCTTAACCGACTGAGCCCCCCAGGCGC
The DNA here is from genome assembly GCF_006229205.1 of Suricata suricatta. Classification (NCBI taxonomy): domain Eukaryota; kingdom Metazoa; phylum Chordata; class Mammalia; order Carnivora; family Herpestidae; genus Suricata; species Suricata suricatta. Next base: position 95,668,303 of record NC_043711.1, on the reverse strand, counting down.
CCCTGTGGGTTACCTTGTTTAATCCTCACCTCTTCTCTGCCAGGTAGCCAGCATTATCTCCACTTTCCAGCTGAGAAAACTGAGATCTAGAGGTTCAGCCCTAGCTCAAGACTAGGAGCTGTTCCGGGAAAACCGCCCGCCTGAGGGCGTAGTTCCAGGTTTGGCCACTTGGTGTCACTCTCTCCAAACTGTCGGAAGTCGGCTCCGCGGAATTGGGCCGCGTACTGGAGACTCCGGACAGAGCCAGGGGCCAACTGATCCCCAGGGAGGCAAAGGGCCTCCTTCCTGTCCTGTGTCCTGTGGCCCTTCCGTGTGCAGAACTCCTTCCTGTTCCCTGTGTGCCCATCGTGCGTGTCGCGCTCTGCATACGCCCCCATCTAAGTGTTTGACGGGCTTTGTCTCCCACAAGCCTCCTGGCACCCCTATGGTCTTCCCATATGAGAGCTGGGGAAACTCATGTCAAGAGCGTTGCACACGCGCCCAGCTGAGAAAATGCCCATTCGAATTTGGTTGGAACCCAGATCTGAGTTAGAAGCTTGGGTTTTGATGCCTAGCAAGTGCAAGGTAGGAGGGCTGTATTATTTCTCACTTTTTTTTTTTTTAAAGCTTATTTATTTATTTTGTGGGGGGAGGGTCAGAGGACAGGGAGAAAGAGAATCCCAAGCAGGCTCCATGCTGTCAGCCCAGAGCCTGTCACAGGGCACAACCCCGGGACCCTGGGATCACGATGTCTGCTGAAATCAAGAGTCGGACGCTTGACCGACTGAGCCATCCAGTCGCCCCTTTAATAATTATTTATAAAAATTAGAAAACTGTCAAAGTAAAAAGAAGAAACTAAAGGTCACTTAACTCACATTAGCCACCCAGAGATTCTTTGGAGCACATCCTTCCAGGCCTTTCTCTCTTTCTCTCACCAATTCGTGCATTAAACATTTTATTTTATTTTATTAAAAAATTTTTTTTAATATTTATTTTTGATACAGAGAGAGACAGAGCATGAGAGGGGGAGGGGCAGAGAAAGAAGGAGACACAGAACCGGAAGCAGGCTCCAGGCTCTGAGCTAGCTGTCAGCACAGAGCCCGACGCGGGGCTCGAACCCACGAACGTGAGATCTGACCTGAGCCGAAGCCGGAGGCTTAACCGACTGAGCCCCCCAGGCGCCCCGCATTAAACATTTTAAAACATAAATAAGGAAACATATTCATATGAAAAATAATCGAAAGGGCACCAAAGATTTATGGTGGATAATGTCATAATCCTCATCCCCCTCCTCTGTCCCCACTGGCGTCTCCAAAACTCCAAGCTCCCTCCCCAGAAGCCATCCTGGTTTTGTTTCTTAGGGATCATCACAGAGATATCCCCAATGTAGATAAGCAAATATGTGCATGAATTCCGGTGGTTGTTTCTTTAAATAGAAGCAAACTACACACCCTGTTCTGCGCTCCTTTGCTTTCTTTCTTTCATTCTTTTTTTTTTTTAACTTAACAATATACCTTGGAGATCTTTCCAGATCAGCAGTGGGAGAGCATTCTTCACATAGTCCATTGTCTGAACATAATCATTTATCTAAACAGTCCTGGTGATAGTCAGGCCGGTGGTTCCAGTCTCTGGCTGTGGTGAACAATGCTGCGATTAGTGTCCGTTTCGCAGGAGTCTTTCTGTGGGTGTGGATCTATTTCTGCAAGACAAATTCTTAGTAACCGAGCGACCCAGTCATAGGGCGAGTGCATTTTAAAAATTTGACACTTATTGCCTAAATGCTAAGGTCATACCTACCAATTGACATTCAGACCAATAACTACGTGAGCAGTGGTTTCCCCACACTCTGGCCAAGGCCAAGTTTTATCAGACCTCTCCATCTCTGCCTTGCGGATGGGGATGTAGGCATTTACCGTGGTGCCAACGTGCACGGTCTTTCCTTTTGTGTTACATTCAGAATTTAAGAATATAGTAAAGGCCATTTATATTTCTTTGTGGCAGCAGAGCATGCATGTCCTTTGCCTAGTTTTCTGTAACATGATTATCTTTTTTATTCATTGGCAAGAGCTCTTTCTACAGTAAGAAAATAAGGTCTTTGTTTCTCATATATGTGATGAATGTACATATTTTATTGTATTTAAAAAATTTTTTTAATTTATTTTTGAGAGACAGAGAGAGATAGTGCAAGCAGGAGAGGGTCAGAGAGAGAGGGAGACACAGAATCTGAAGACAGGCTCCAGGTTCTGAGCTGTCAGCACAGAGCCTGACACGGGGCTCGAACCCACGAACCGCGAGATCATGACCTGAGCCGAAGCAGGACGCTTAACCGACGGAGCCCCCGAATGTACACACTTTAAACTCTGGATTTATTGGGCTGACTGGGTGGCTCAGTTAAACGTCTGACTCTTGACTTCGGCTCAGGTCATAGTCTCAGGGTCATGAGATCGAGCTCCGTGCTCAGCGGGAGCCTGCTTAAGATTCTCTTTCCCTCTGCCCCTGCCCTCTGCTCATTTCTCTCTCTCTAAAAATCAAAATCAAAATAAAAAATCAAACAAACATGGGATCCTACTGTGCACCATGTGTTTGAGGCCTGGGGTTACTTGACAATATATTGTAGGTCCCATTCCGTATTGGCGCCTTCCACGACTTTAACCCCCTATCTCCAACCAGCTCGGATGCAGGTGGCTGTAGGACAAGCCCCCATCCTCCCTCCCACTACGCCAGGCTGGGGAGCATCATGCAGTTCAGGGATTCAGCCACCAGGAGGCGCCAGGGACACATCGCATGCCCAGTCTGTAGCTCTGGGAACAGGCTGGGTCCAGGCATCCCGGAATGGGACAGCCCTAGGGGTCTGATGATCCTGGAGGCTGGGGAGGCTCAGGGCCAGAGAGAATATCTCCTGCCACCCCCCAAAGACAGTGGCCTCAGCCTTGATCGCCCCTGAGGGAACCCCGGCTGGCAGTCCTGGGCCTCTCACCGGTCTGGCCTCAATTCAGCCCCTCTGGAACCAGGAACCCTGCATGATTCGTTGCTGCTGTGGGAGTGTGGCCTGTGTGTTGTAGGATGTTTAACAGCATCCCTGGCCTCCACCTATTAGATGCCAGCAGCACCTCCCCGCAAGTTGGGACACACCAAACGGTCTCTAGACATTGCCTGATCTAGACATTGCCAAATGCCCTTGGTTGAGACCCCCTGCTGTGGACCCGGGGGTGGGGGTGGGGCGGGGGGGGGGAGCCCAGGTGGGTCATATCAGTGAACAAAGCCAATTGTGCATCAGGTAAGAAAGGTTCACACGAAGAAACCTTACACATAGAAGCTTCACCAACACCCTGGGGGGTGGGGGCTGATACCATCTTTGCTTCACAGAGGAGCTAACTGAGGCCCAGACAGATTCAGTGACCCGCCCAAGTTCACGCAAGCAGTGTGTGCTGGGACGGGGCTTGAACCCGTGTTGTCAGTCTCCGGCATCTGTGCCCTTAACCACTGGACTCTCCTGGCCCTCGGGAAAACAGGCATTGCTCATGAATCAGACTGGCAGAAATATCCTCTACTTCCACAAAAAAAGACCGCTTTAAAGTTTCTTCTTTACCTGTTTTCATTTTCCCACTTAAAAATAGTTTATTTCTTTTGAGAGAAAGAGAGAGAGAGAGCAGAGGAGGGGTAGAGAAAGAGGGGATCGCAAGCAGGCTCCATGCTGTTGGCGCAGAGCCTGATGTGGGGCTTGAACCCACGAACCATGAGATCATGACCTGAGCTGAGACTAAGAGTCAGATGCTTAACTGACTGAGCCCCCCTGGGGCCCCTCATTTTTCCCACTTTGGATGGAGAGTCATGTCCAAGAGATTTTTCATTCTCCTATAACTGTACTATGAGAAAAACATCAGCGCAAAGGGTAATGACACCAAACGTCAAGGTCAGAGATGCCATGGGGACTGGAGGAGCCTGACGCGTCCTCAAGGGCACTGGCCCATCAGCCCTGGCCCTAGGGTTCCTAGCATATGCACTGGCCCGATTTTTTCAAAAAAAGCCAGACATCTAGATTTCTAATGTGAACTTTTTAATTTTTATATAATGGCAATTAATTTAAAATGTTTAAAACCCTGCAAAACATGTCTGAAGCCTGATTTGGCCCAAGAGTTGGCTGTTGCAACCTTTTTGAAGGGCACATTCAATGTACAGGAACAAACATTTTCATCCTTTTAGAGGCCTCTGCCTTTCATCATCTCTTATGTAATTCTTTCTCCTATTCACCCATACGTTCATTCCATGTGTGAATTCCATCCACCCACTTGTCCATCCATCCATCCATCCATTATCCATCCATCCATCATCCATCCATCCATCATCCATCCATCCATCCATCCATCCATCTACCCCATCAGTCACCTATCCGTTTGTTAGTTCATCTATTCAACCACTGTTATTAGGCCCTCACTGTGTGCTAGACGCTAGGCTAGGCCTTGAGGACACAGTGAAAACTGTGACTCAGTTCCTCTCCTCTAGAAACTCATCATCTAGTTTAGTAGAAATGAGAGGCAAGCCAATCATAGACAAGGATGGAACCAGATGGTGTTAAGTTCTGACATTTACTAGCTGGGCAACCATGGGCCAAGCATTCAATCTTTTGAGCCTCAGTTTCTCCGTCTGTGGAATGGGGCTGACAGCAGTCACCTACCACTTCCTCACCAGCAGGTTGTCGGACCCGGTTAGGTCAGGGATTGTGCGTGGAGTGCGGCACACGGGAGCCCCTTCACAGACCCAGTGGCAGGCCAGCGTTAGATTGCGGGGAAAGGGGGCTGGGGCGGCTGGCGGGGTCGTTGCCCAGGAGGCTTCCTGGGGACAGTGGCGTCTAGCACGCGCCACCGTGCCCCTTGTGGGGAGACGGGTTGCTCTGTCCCTATGCCACACCACTTCCTCCTGGTCGGCTGACACCCTTGCCACCCTGAGGGCGCTGGTTTTCCCACTCTTGCTTCACTTCTAAAGGGCAGCTCTTTCTCGGACCGCCCCGCCCCGCCCTGCCCCGCCCCAGTTGGTGGGAAAACTGTATGGAACAGAAAAGGCTTGCGGGCTCCCTCTTCTCCAGATTTGTTGTTATTTTTTTCCCATTTAAATTGAAAACATGCTTATTAAAGAAGATTAGAAAAAAACACATCAAACAAGCAAGAAGAAAAATTATTCTTTGTCCTATCCTTCTCATTCAACCACACTGAACATTCTGTGTTTTTTCTTCCTCCTAGGCCAGGGTGTGTGTGTGTGTGTGTGTGTGTGTGTGTGTGTGTGTGTGAGAGTGTGCGTGGTTAGAAAACATAGTATACTGCTCAACGATTTCGTGTTGTGTTTTTAAAAACGTTCCCACCATCCCCCAAGTGTTTTCCCTCCACAGCTCGTCCTCATAGATGTGTCTGAAGGGCTGTTTATTTTTCCAGCACATGCGGAGTGAGCACCAACTACGGCCCGCGGAGGCGCCAGGGTCTCGGCTGAGCCAGCCGTTGCTGCGGGCAAACTCCGCGCTGCGCGCTGTCCCCACCCCGTGCGTGAGCTCCTTCCTCACGTCCGTCCCCCAGGTGCGGCTCACCACAAGGCCCGTCGTTCCAGAGGAGACAACTGTGGCCCGACATAGCACAGCTGAGATCAGAGGCCAGTCCCAGAGTCCAGATTGTGGTCGCGCTGGGCCACTTGGTCACCCACAAACAGGTGACCCCAACCCAGAGAGATCAGAGCTGGAGCGAGGAGTGTACAGGAGCGCGTGACAGCCCGAGGAGGCTCCAGATCCATGCAGGAGCAGCAGGGAGGTCTTCCTGGAGGAGGTGACATTCCGGCGGAGGAGGGAGGAGGGAGGCTGTGACATGAGACTCTGAGGGAGCAGGGTGCGTGGGGTGTCGACAAGCCGATGGCACTGAATCTGGTTGGAGAGGCGGACGGGGTCGGGTCGTGAGGGAACTGTGGGCGCGGGGAATCCTGGGGTGCGGCAGGACAGGGGAGGCCTTCCCCGACTGCTCTGGCCCCCACGGCCGGTCTGGCCCCCGTGGGAGCACACAGCAGCCAGGGCCCTTCTTGCCTATTTATTGCCTGGGTGCTGTTCTAGACTGAAGAAAGTTCTGGAAAGTGGGAATCTGGACTGATTTGTTCACGTCTGTGGCCCAGGACCAAGATCAATGCCAGGCAGGTAAAAGCCTCGGAATGAGATGATGGTGGACAACATGACGTGTGTCAAGATAGTGCCAATGTTCTTGGCCACAGCCATGGAGAGGGGGCCCCTTCCGCGGCCCCCTCGGGCCCCTCAGCATGCAGGATGTACCCGGATCTTGAGGTGTGCCAAGGCCTTGCTCCAACTTGCCCACAGCGTCTTGTTTGGTTTCAAAGAAGCCTGGGAGAATAAGCCATCCCCTTGCCCGGACCTCTCCACGCCGTTCTCGAAGGTGGCAAGGAAGGGGTGGGGGGTGGGGCCTGTGTGCAGCCCCCTTCCCCTCCTTCCCCTTCCCCAGCCTGCCTGGGACCAGGCACGGCCTCGGCCTCTCCCGTCCACACCGCCTGCTGCTGCTGGAGGTGGGGAGAGGCCCTGAGGACCGCGGCCCCTTCCTCCACTAGGGCTGAGGGCCTCCAAGGTAACTATTTACTCCCGGCCCCTCAGCCCAGTGCCCTGTCTTATCAGCTCAAACACTTCAGAGTTCAGGCCAAGAAGCCAAAGTCAATTTTGGAGAAGTTTTTAAAAGACCAAACACAAACGGGGGAGGGGGAAGGTGGGTGGGGGGGGCGGGGGCGGGGATGAGGAAGGCCTCCTTCCTCCTTATGGGGCTCAGGAGGACTCCATGACTTTCCCGCCCAGAGATGCTTGTGCAAGACACTGCCTCCAGCGCTGCTCACGGCCGCCCGGAGCGTCCGTCACTACGACAGATCGATAAATAATAAAGGGCATAGAACCTTTAGGAAGAACAAACCGCTTCACGACGGCGATATAAACTAGACTGTAAAGCGGTAAAAGGACAGAGCAAAGCTATACTAAAGCCTTGTGTATAATCAGATCCTTTTTGCATAAACAGAAAAGGTGGGCATATATATATCTCTGCATGCCTGTTTATGGAGGAGAAATTTCTGGAAGCAGTTACTGGGTGTCTGGAAGTATCAGCTGCGACCAGAGTGAGAGTCCAAGGGAGACAGACTTCTCAGACTTTGTACCTTCTCAGACAGACTTTGTACCTTTAGAATTACTGAATACCATGGCAACGTAGTATTATATAAGTAAATAAGTGAAATAAGAGTATTAGTGAGTTTTAGTCTAGGTAAATGGCCAGTGACATAAAAGATGCGGGGGCGGGGGGAATGACTGCAAAAGGTATAGAGACTTTGCACAGATCAGATTATTGAAGGTCTAGCTCAAGGGGAAACCTAAGCCTCATTAGATTCTCCAGTGGCGGGAACTACATTCAAACAAGGCTTTCAAAGCTCTCTGGTGCTTTCTCGGGTTTTATAAACCCAGCTGCTTAAGCTGCACTCTCCAAACGTCAGCTCCTTGAACCTCTGGAGGATTCTATAAAGCGGAGTCAGATCACTGTGTAGACTGCTTAATTAATTCAACTACTATGTATTGTTTTAGGGGATGAGGACGCAGCGAGGAACAGGACGGTCGAGACGCCTGATCTCACGGAGCCGACGGGTTTAGAGGCAGCACTGAACACGTAACAAGTGGGTAGAAACAGCCACACAGAAAGCAACCGTGACTGTTTCAGACAGTTAGAAGCCGTGACAAGGAAACGAGACCGGGGAGCAGAGTCGAGGGTGGCTGGTGTGAGGACTGGCCAGGGAGGGGCCTCTGAGCACGGGAAACTTGCACTGAGACAAGAATGAGAAACAAAAACCATCCGCAGGAAAATCCGGGAGAGGGTAGTTCCCGGGCAAAGGCCCTGAAAGTAGGCTTTGCTTGTGGGAGGAACAGGATGATGGCGGGGTGGCGGCGGTTAGACAGAGCCGGAGCCAGACAGGGCTGGGGACTCAGGCTGGGGGGTTCGGGCTTTGTGGGCCTTGTGAGGAAACTGAGGCTCAGAGAGGTTTTTTTTTTTTTTTTTAATGTTGTGTTTTGTTTTGTTTTGAGAGAGAGAGACAGTGCGAGCAGGGGAGGGTCAGAGAGAGAGGGAGATACAGAATCCAAAGCAGGCTCCAGGCTCGGAGCTGTCAGCACAGAGCCCGACGCGGGGCTCGAACCCACAACCGTAAGATCATGACCTGAGCCGAAGTCGGACGCTTAACCGACTGAGCCCCCCAGGCGCCCCTCAGAGAGGTTAAATAAGTGGCCCATAGTGACACATTTACTAGTGGCTGAATCAGAATCCAGAGCAGGCTTTCCTGACTCCACATCCAGTCCCCTAAACACACACACGTGTCTTCATGCGGTAAAAACATGAAACACGCGTCTCCATATAGCACAGCCCACATTCCGAGAACACTGTGTTGGGTGTCTTTTTCTAATTGTACAGAAAAGTGCACACATCAAACAGCGATTTCTTCCCAGGTGGACAAACTCATGAAATCAGCACCCAGATGACAAAACAGAACATTCCAGAAGCCCCCTTCATGTTCCTTCCCTTCAAATCCCTCTTCCCCCACAGTGCACCACTGTACTGACATCTAACCCCATACATTGATTTTGCTGCTTTTGAACTTTATATGGAGGGAATCACACCGGGATGTGGTCTTTCCTGTCTGGTTCCTTTTGTCGAATGTTATGATGGGGAAATTGATGGACCGGTACCTTCCTGAGTCCCAGGATGGACCACGGTCGTGTGTGAACCCAGGAAACCTCCCTCCTTATGACGGAGGCCAGGACAAAGTAGCCAACACAGGAAGCCGGTGGGTGTCTGTCATCACGGGAAATGGCAGGTGCGGGGTACTGTGCGCAGAGCAGCCCCACTTCTAGGTGGGGTGAGGGGCGGGGCAGGTCTCTCTTCTTGCAGGGGCAAAGTGGTCCCGGAAAACACATTACATCTTCTCTCGACCACAGCGCCCCATGAACTCTGGGCGAATCGGAACAGCCGCCGGATATCTTGTGTTTGGAACTCTGCTGAGCAAGCCCAGGCTTTGTGGCTCGATTCCCGTGCACTACTGAGGTCGGGTCTCTCTCCCCCTCCCTCCTGCTGCTTTGCCCCTCCCCGCTCCCGCTTTAGCCCGATACACATGGTGACACTGTGTAAATGAAATGCCCTATGTTATGATTCTACCAGGCACTCGAGTGTTTTGTGGGGACTGTCCCTGCCGGATAGCCGGTGGGCTTTATTCTCCCTTATGTGTTTATTCTATATTTTCTGCAAAGAATAACAATTCTTGAGTCCTGAATAACAACCACGGCGGCAGCCACAAGCTGACCCACGAGAGGAAGACCTTCCGGTCAGCCTGGGACAGGGGGTGTCTGTCACCAGACTCACTTAGAGCAGGGAAGGGAGTGCCGCCCCCTCCTGGTGGTCTGTGCTCTGGGGTGGCCGCCCACCTTTGTGGTGGTTACAGGGGTGGCCCTGAGGGCACAAAGACTGGGGGCGGAATTGTGACCTTGCCCCCTGGCAGCTGTGCGTCTCGGCTACTGTTGCTGCCTAACAAACTCCCCAAAACTCAGTGGCGTGAAGGAGGAGTCCCATTCTCACGGGTCTGTATCCCTCAGATTCTGCGGGTCAGATTTCAGCCAGAGCCCAGCAAGGGGGGCCTGTCTCAGCGGTGTCTGGGGTCTCAGTGGAAAGACTTGAAGGCGGGGGGTGATGTGGTGGCATCTTTCCTTGTATGAGTGGCAGTTGGTTCCTTGCTTGGGCCAAGACAGACACCCCACGAGTGACTTCTGCAGGCGAACCCTTCACCTGGGCCAGGTTGGGCTTCCTTACAACATGGCGGCTGGGTTCCCAGGGCAAGCGTTCCGAGAGCACATGTTGGAGATGCAGGGTGTTTGTATGGTCTGGTCTTGGAAGTCGCCCAGGATCATTTCTACTGTACTCTGTCAGTCGCTGTCGTCATAAAGGTCACCCAGGGTTTGAGGGCAGGAGACAAGCGGGGAGGGAGAGACCTCACCACTCAAAGACACTTTGTAAGAGCAGGAGGAGGATGTGGGGCCGGCGTGATTTCAAAATGGCGCAGCCTCTGTGGAACCCAGTCTGGCAGTTCCTCACCTCTGGCAGTGAGGTGCCATGTGCCCAGGCAATCGACTTCACTCCTAGGAACATAAACACACACACACACACACACACACACACACACACACACCCCCAAGGGAAATGAAATGGAAGTCACACAAAAGCAAATGAATGGAAAAACCGAGGGTGGCATGTCCATACAGTGGAGTATTATTCGGCCCTAATGAGGAATGCAGTTCTGGTAGGTGCCCCAACATGGAAGAAGTTGGTCACACACACACACACACAAGTATCATCTGAAATGTCTACAAGAGGCAAACCCACAGAGACAGAGAGCCAGTTAGTGGTTGTGGGAGGCTGGGGAGGGGGAAGGGAAGTGACTGCTAAGGGGCACTGGGTTTCTTCTTGGGGTGATGACTGTGTTCTAAAATTAGCTCGTGGTGACGGCTGCACAGCACTGTGACTCTGCCAAACCCACTGGATTGTATGCTTTAGAAGGATGAGTCTTGTGGGTTGTGAATTTTATCGCAATAAAGCTATTAAAGAAAAATGAAGAAGAAATATATCATGAGGGATGGTAGATGCTTCTGTGAATCTCTCTCTTTTTTTTTAAATTTGTTTTTATGTTTATTTATTACTGAGAGAGAGAGAAACAGAGCATGAGTAAGGCAGGGGCAGAGAGAGAGGGAGACACAGAACCGGAAGCAGGCTCCAGGCTCTTAGCTGTCAGCACAGAGCCCAATGTGGGGCTCGAACCCACAAATGGTGAGATCATGACCTGAGCTGAACTTGAACACTGTTAAGGCACCCCAGCTTCTGTGAGTCTCTTTAGAAAATACGAGGTGGGGGTGCCTAGGTGGCTCAGTCAGTTAAGCATCCAACTTCGGTTCAGGTCATGATCTCACGTTCGTGGGTTCGAGCCCCACGTCGGGCTCTGTGCTGACAGCTCAGAGCCTGGAACCTGCTTCCCATTCTGTGTCTCCCTCTCTCTCTGCCACTCATGCTCTGTCTCTCTCTGTCTCGAAAATAAATAAAACATTAAAAAAATTAAAACAAAAATACGTGGTGTGTACAGGAGCAGCCTTCCTGTGCCTCAGGAGCCTCATCTGTAAAATGGGACTATTTAATAATCGAATGAAGTCATGGGGCCTCCGGGGGAATAAAGGCTGCATTATGGAAGGACACTGTGGCTGCAGCAGGGTCAGCGAGGGAAGGGCTCTGACACATGCCCAAAGGAGGCAGGTGGGAAACACAGTCTGTCCAGATCCAGCCTCTTCTTCCCACGTCCCCCGTCTTGTGCCTGGACGATTGCAGTAGGTCCTCATTGGGCTCTTGTCTCCCAGCCCGCCCTCTAGACACACACACACACACACACACACACACACACACACACACACAGTCCATTCACCATTCACCTCTTGCAGCCAGAAGAAGTCTGTCAAGACCTAAGTCCAACCTCGTCCTCTGCTCGCCCACTTCCATGGCTCCCACGTCACTCAGAGCAAAAGTCAAAGATCCTCTGAGGCCCTTCAAGAATCACACCCCTGTCACCTCCCTGACTTCTCTCTCTCCGCCTCTCTCACTCCTCTCTAGATGCGCTGGCCTCCTTACTCTTCGGACACACGAGGAGCCGTCCTGCCTCAGGGCCTTTGCACTTGCTCTTCTCTGTGGCAGATTTCCTCAAGACTTGCTTCCTCCTCTCCTTCAAGTCTTTGCTGATCACCTTCCCAGTCAGGCCTCACATGGCCTAACACTTCCTCTCCACTTCCGCTGCGTTATTTTTCTCCATAGAATCGATCACTATCTAGCATTATATATATGTATTGTTGCTTTTTAAAACAAAAAAGATTTTATTTTTAAGTCATCTCTACACCCAACTTGGGGCTCAAACTTACAACCCCGAGATCGAGAGTTACCTGTTCTGCTGACTGAGCCAGCAGGTGCCACAGTTTCTTCTTTTTTTTTAATTCATTGTCTGTCTTCCCTTCCTGTCTGTTCTTCAGCTGGAATGTAAGTTCCATGACGTGGGGAATTTTTGTCTGTTTGGTTCGTATCCGTGAGCCCAGTGCCTGACGCGTGGTTAGTGCTCCGTGAACACAGGTTCAGTGAATGCAGTGTAAGTAGAAAAGGAGAGAGGGGCGCCGGGGTGGCTGTCAGTTGAGCATCCAACTCTTGAGTCCTGCTCAGGTCATGATCCTGGGGTTGTGGGCTCCATGCTGAGCGTGGACCCTGCTTGAGAGTCTCTCTCTGCCCCTCCCCCACTCTCACATGTGCACGTGCTCTCTCTCTCTCTCTCTCTCTCTCTCAAAAAATAAAAAGTAAATAGAAAACGGGGGACTGAAGCAGTTCTGATGGAGGGCGATGGGGAGTGGTGAGGACTTTGGCGAGCGGGTAGCCTTGTCCTATCTGAAAGGGGCCACTGCCCCTTGGCTACAGCCTGAACTTTCGTGGCTGAGCCTCATTCAGCGGAAGCCAGAACCTCTGTACTGATGTGACAGGTCGTGATTTTGAAACCACGACAGATCAAAAAGCCACGTGTGCCGCTTACCTCCGTGAAAGGCTACCATTCGTGGCCTCGCCTGGGTCAAGATGCTTCCACAGGCGCTTTAGAGAACCACGGATTTCTGGGGAAGCTGCCTGGAGTTCCAAGACATGGCACGGCGCTCAACAAGTGGACTTGACCTTGAAGTGCTTTTGTGACACAAATGGCATCTTCATATTTAGGTTCTTGAGATAATCTTATTTTGGGGTGGGTTCCTTTTTCTTCTCAAAACTCACGATCCCACCCCCATATTTATGCGGGGCCCCGGCACCTGTCCTCTCTGGAGCAAAGATCAGAAGTAAATATTGGCAGAACATTAGTTTTTCTGTGGCCCAGATAAGGAACAGCACGAAACGGAAACAGAGAGATTTTATTGCTCCTCCTACCACTTCCACCCCAACTCGGCTCCCACAATATTTGCTTATTAATTTTACTTGGCACCGATTCTTGGTGTTAATGTTGTTGCCAGCAGCGCTTCTATGCACAGTGGGCTCTGCACAATTCTGCTGGTTCTGTTCTAGAAATGACGTGGTAAGTGGTGCCCCTTGGAGTTGTGCTGTGGCCGATATATGTGTCTATTTAAATTTTTGTTAATGTTGACTTATTTTTGAGGGGCAGGGGAGGGGCAGAGAGAGGGAGAGGACAGAGGAACCAAAGAAGGCATGCACTGACAGCTCAGAGCCCGACGTGAGGCTCGAACTCGTGACCCATGAGATCGTGACCTGAGCTGAAGCCAGACTCTCAGTGGACTGAGTTGCCCCACCCAGGCGCCCATGTATGTGTCTGTTTAGATATTCCATTTTCATTGACTGAGCCATAGGAACCCTTTTTTGTTTGGGCAAAGTCTTTCTGCTTTGTATAAGGAACCAAGCACATGGAGAAAAATCCGTACGGTGTAAAAGGATTGAGGTGAAAAATGGGTCCTTCCTAGCTTGATCTGCTTTTCCAAGATCATCTCTCGAGAAGAGCTTAACTGTCGCCAGTCTCTTGTGTGTCCTTAGATAAACAACTCCCTCCTTCCCTCTCTTCCCCCAAATACATACATCGCACGCACGTGTAGATGTACCTCGATACAGCGTTCTACGCTCCCTGTGTTCCTGCCATTTCTTTTTGCATCATAAAGCTTTACGATAGCGACCAGCAGGCGACAACCCTCAGGCGGAGTCTGTCCCACCGCGCGCTTCTGCGGAGCCTACAAGCTAAGATGGCTTTGGCATGTTCTCACATTTGTAAACGGGTGAAAAAATCAAAAGGATAGGACTTCATGACTTTATGATACGTGACAAATATATGAAATTAAAACCTCAGTGTCCATAAGTAAAGTTTTATTGGCACACCGTCCTGTCCGCGTGTGTCCGTGCTGTCTGCGGCTGCTCCCAGCCTACCAGTGGCAACTGCTTCTGTCGAGTAGTGGCGACAGGGACCGTCTGCCTGCAAAGCCCGAAGTATTTACAGTGTGGCCCTTTCCAGAAAAAGTGTGACTCCTGGTGTAGGCTGCACATACTGTTCTTTTTTTCACATGACCTTGGGTCCTGGAGAGCTTTGGTGTCAGCAAGCCGATACACCTCATTCCTTTGAACAGAAGCTCCTGCATCTCTCACTGGAGTGCTGGGCTATGCTTGCTTTACTCAGTTCTTACGACGAAGCCCCCAATTCTTGTTTAAATTTTTTTTTAATGTTTTATTTATTTTTGATACAGAGAGAGACAGAGCATGAGAGGGGGAGGGGCAGAGAGAGAAGGAGACACAGAACCGGAAGCAGGCTCCAGGCTCGGAGCTGTCAGCACAGAGCCTGACATGGGGCTCCAACCCACGAATGTGAGACCTGACCTGAGCCGAAGTCGGAGGCTTAACTAACTGAGCCACCCAGGCACACCCCCCCCCATTCTTGTTTAAGGGGAAAGAGTTCATGTTGTAAGAAAGCATGACAATTCCTGACGACGAGAAATGTCAGGTGGTCAGTCTGTTTATTATTTAGATCTTGTTCACTCAGAAACAGGATTTGCTGCAGTTACAGCAGGAGGGGCAGACCCAGTAAAACCATAAAGCCACTAAGGCAGAGGTGAAATACCAGGAGAGGATTGGAGTCAAGGAGCCTGCCCTTCCCGGCCGAGGAAGCCTGGATTATATTTGAGCCGGAGGCTTTATTTGAATCATATTTGCAGATGATGCAAAAATCTTTGTGGGTGTTTATTTTCCTCCAGAGGGAGGCCGAAGGCAGAAGGCCTCTGAGAAGCCGGAAAAAATGCCAAGCAGGCTAACATAGAACAGTGTTTTCTACCCTCACAATTGCCAAATCTTGAAGTAAATGAACTATTATTTACTTAAATTTTTCTTTAGCGCGTTTATATATTTGAGACCTAGATACAGTTTCATCTGGAGAAGTGATATCCATGAACTCATGATTCTGATGAGTTATATATGTAATTTTTCAGATGCTCATATTAATAAATACTAAAACACACACACACACACACGCACACACGCACACACACGCACGCACACATGCACACACAGCTTTACCCGTGTACCATCTACAACAATCTTGCAAGCCAACAGCAGTAACTGTCCTAAATATTTTTAAATGCTGGGGTGGCCGACACTAGGGTTTGCCTTGCCGACTTCCTTCCTGCTCACAGAACCCTCAGGAAGGCAATGCCCAGCCCTGGGGAAGTAAGCCGCATTTGGTTTAAGCCAACCGTGGCCAACCTATTCTCCTAGACCTGACATTGGCCTAGGGGTAGTCATGTGACCCAATTCTGGCCCAAGGGACACTTTGCTGGGACTTCTGGGAGAGAATTTCCTCTCTGATAAGAAAGAGGCACATGAAGAGATACCTTCCTCTCCTTTCCGTCCTGCTTTGAACACCGCCGTATGAAGAGGTGATGAGTGAGCTATGGCAGTCATCCTGGGACGTGAGGTGACCAGCCTGAGGATAAGTTGCTGGCTCGCTGTCAAATGAGGGGAGATGGAGGGTGCAAAGAGCCTTGGTCCTTCATGACAACCTTAACATGGCAAATACACCCTAGAGGGTCCAGATGTCTTTTAGATAAACAATGTTATTATAAAGTCTGAACTGTTGTAGTGAGGTGTCCGAAACTGTCCTAACGGAGCCAACTGGATTTGTCCTTTAGAGCTAAACTCTAGGGTCAAATACACTCATGGTCACACTGCAGTTCCGTCGGATACTCCTAGCTCGGTTACCCTGGGCAAGTGACTTAACTTTTCAAAGCCTTTGTTTTCTTGGCCATTAAAAAACAACAACAACAACGGGGTAACATTACTTATCTTAGTGATTTCTAATGAAAAAAATTTAATACCTTTAAAGTACTGCAATATAGTCATTGTTATTATGATGATGCCGATTTCCTTAGTATTCATATAATCCTCTAAAACGAGGGGAAAGGTAACATGGGCAAAGACAGAAAGCTGACAGCCCCTAATTAAAGGCTACCAGCTGGGGACAAGAAGAGCAGAAAATGATCTGAGCGTCGGAGCTGACCACAAGCTGCGGATGAGTCAGTGCTTCAGAGAACAGGCTCGGTGTGAGCCCGGGGGACTGGACTGCCAGAGTGATCGGCAGAATCCTGGCCGTGAACTCCCTGCTCCATGATTCACGCCTCACACCTTTCCAGGAGCATAGACTCCACATTCGGTCATCTCGTCTTTTTAAAGGAAGCGGGAAGCTGTCCTGGGTCCAAAGGCATGGTGACAGCGGCCCGGGGGCTATTTATGTAAGAGACTGGAAGGATTCAAGAGCGAGGTCATCTCTGCCTCATGTTTACTTTACCGAGCAGCTGTTGGTCATGTCTACAGTAGCCTGAATGGAAGGAAACAGAACAGGAGGCGTGGAGCGAACACAAGGAGCACTAGATGGTGAGTCACGGAACTTGTGACTCCACCATGTGATCCGGGCAAGTATTCTCTCCGTTCCAGAACTCAGTATCTCCACATCGACTGCGGGGATCCAGGGTGACCCACGGTTCTGAGGAGGTGACTAAGACCGACAGAAATGCATTTGGCTGCAGGTAACTGGAAAGCCAACGGACTGTGGCTCAAACAAGCAAGAGGTTACTTTCCCCACATAATAAAAAGTGCAGAGGGAGGCGGTGGTTGGTCTTGATGGAGCGGCTCAAGGACATGAGGGCTCTTGCTAGCATCTCTGCAATTCTCATGGCTTCTCCTCGTGGCCTCAGGACACAGCTTGGGTCCCTGTCACACCAGGAAGACGGAAGGACCGCAGCACCGGCCCCCCTTCCCCCCAAAGTAAAACTCTTCCCAGAACCTGCAGAAGAGCTCTCCTCGAATTTCATTGGGCAGAGCCAGTCACATGACTGATCACGTGCCTGACTTGCTGCAAAGGATGCTGGGAAAAGAGGCTGTGGGCCCCGCTATGGGAGGTGGGGAGGTGGGAGGAGCCAGTGGCTCTTGGGTTTGCCGTCTACTGGGTCTCAGGGCAGGAAACCTGTAATTCCGGCCTCCCGAGATCTGGGTGTCCAGAGCCACCACTGTCCACCCGTGGGCCTCCCGGGCACAGTGTCCATGGTGAGACTCAGACCTGAGTTCGAATCCTGCCTCCGACAGGGGCTCTCTGTCGGAGAGTTGGGGGAAGTCACTTCACGTCTCACTTGTACCGAAAATGGAATCCACCTCCTGGACTGTGACCCCAGGGCTGGCTTCCGGGGGGGGGAGGGAGCAGCCCGTGTGTTCGCAGCACACCGCGCTCCCCGGCCCTGCTCTAGGGCTACTGCTCTATGAGCGCCGTCTTGAAAGTGGCCATTTCAGGGGCGCCTGCGGGGCTCAGTTGGTTAAGCCTCCAACTTCAGCTCAGGTCGTGATCTCACGGTTCATGGGTTCTAGTCCCGCATCAGGCTCTGTGCTGACAGCTCGGAGCCTGGAGCCTGCTTTGGATTCTGTGTCTCTCTCTCTGCCCCTCCTCCACTCATGCTTTGTTTCTGTCTCAATAATAAAGAAACATAAAAAAAATTTTTTTTAAAGTGGTCATTTCAGAGCCAACAGCCCGGCCTTTCTGTCCCAAGCCAGGGCCTGCACATCCCCCGCGCGATCTGCGTGGTTGGCCGAGCCCCGCGTGAACGGCCCTTGCTCCTCCCTGCCTCGTTTCCTGACACTCCCTTCGTCCCCCTTGCTCCGTTCCCCTTAGACACCCTTCTTCCAAGTGTTCCAAGCTGTCGCCTCCGAAGGGCATGAGCTGGGGCGAGGGGCCCTCCCCAGCCGAGGTGCTCCCCGAAGCAGCCGGAAGCTGTCAGCGGACACTCTCTCCGTGGCTGAGCAGCAAGGCCTTCCTGGAAGGGCCGTGGGTGCCACATCTCCAGGCCTGTTTTACTGTTGCTTTCAAATATCCGTTTACCACCACCGCTTGGTAATGCATTTGGGGGCAAAACTCTAGAATGTTGGCGACATGAAAATGAGGCAGGCCAGCAGAGGGGCGAAAAGCGTGGGGTTTGGAGTCAGCGCTTCATCATCTTGCTGTGTGGCTTTGAGCAAGTCACTTCACCTCTCTGGACCTCAGTTTTCTTTTATGTAAAATAAGGGCAGCAGTAGTTACTTCATGGTGCTTGCGAAGATGAATAGGCTGGAAAATCCCTAGCACAGGGCCTGATGCCTGGGGAGCCGTTCAGCAGAGGGTCGTTGGTGTTAGAATATCAAAACTCTGGATGAATTATACATTTTTTGTGGGATGAAAACAAGAGGCTGTCTCTTGCCTGAAGCCAGTTCTAGTTGTCTCTCCTCCTAACTCCCAGAGCACTTGATGCGGATCTCTCTCGGTTTTTGCTGTAGCTATTTGTTTTCTGGCCTGGAAATAGCTGTTTCTGGATCTTTCGGTTGAAGGCAACAGAAACAACCCCGACTCTAAGTGACTTACGAAAAGCAAATGTGTGTAGGAATGCATCGGTTTACATAAATGAAGTTTTGAGAGGAGTTCAGCTTCAGGAATGGCTGGATCCAGATGCATACCTATTGCTCTCTTGCACTCTCCAACTCTCACCCCTTTACCTTTGATGTCAGGGTCCCCCCCGCAGAGGGTGGCAAAGATAGTCCTCAGCATTCCCTAGGCTTCCGTTCTGCCAGGTCAGCCAGTCCAGGCAACAGAAACAGACTTTTCTGTGTAGCCCCAGCCCGAGTCTGGGGGTTGACTCTGGTGGGCCTGACTTGGGTCACATGTGCTGTCAGAACCAATCTCTGGGGGCTGGGGCTGGAAAGTGCCCATTGCCCAGGCCTGATCCAGCTACCGCTCCTGTTGGAAAGACAGCCTACTCCCTCTTGAGCCCCTGGAGTGATAGCGGAGTGAGAGT
Source organism: Suricata suricatta (assembly GCF_006229205.1). Classification (NCBI taxonomy): domain Eukaryota; kingdom Metazoa; phylum Chordata; class Mammalia; order Carnivora; family Herpestidae; genus Suricata; species Suricata suricatta. Next base: position 95,649,363 of record NC_043711.1, on the reverse strand, counting down.
TGGGGAGGAGTGTTTCTCCAACGGAAAGCCAGAGCGCTGCTACCAGAACACGGGGGGATGCACCGTGGGCGGGCACCAACAACAGCTGAACACCCCCCTCAATGGTCCTATTATGTCTACACCCAGGCCTCCTCTGGACATGCTTTGAGCTCAGTGTTTCTTAAATGAGTGAGTGATTGTATAAGTAAACGACTAAGAAAAAGTCCATCTGATTTATCAGGTAGGGCATGCTCTTGGGGATGAGTTCCCAGGAGGAGCAAGGTGCCTTCTGATTTCCCACGTTTGCTCATTTTTATTCTAAATGCACAGGCTGGCATCATTCCAGGCCGCCAAGCCTTGACTGCCTGCCCCGCCGTGGAGCGCCCGGCAGGTCCCTCCGCGGGTCCCCGCCCGCCGCAGGCCCGGACAGATGTCGGTGAATCAGGAGTGGCTCATTCTGCCGCATGGAAGGCGCGCAGGAGGCTCTGGCCCAGGCAGAGGATGAGCAGGGGCTGAGAGAGGCAGCCGTCCCCGGGGCTTTTTCCTCCTCACACTCCCACCCAGGTCTCCTCCACATCAAGAACTTCCAAAGAACCCTCTTCACGCCTGAGTCACGGGCTGGGACCGGGCAGGTGGCGCCTGGAGGGCGGCAGGCTCAGGGGCCCGGCAGGCCCGAGCACACACGCTCAGTGTAAGTAAGGGCCCCTGGGGCCCCGCCCTGTGAAAATGTGGGAGCAGGGTAGCCCGACCTTCTGATTGTCTGAAATAGACTTCATTTGTTAGAGAGCGTTAGGTTCACAGAAAATTGAGGGGAAAGTGCAGAGAGTTCCCGTATACTCCCTGACTCGCCCCTACGAACACCCCCCCTCGGAGTGGGGCGATCGTGCCCATCGGGGACCCCACATGGACACATCGTTATCACCCCAAGCCCTTGGTTCGTATCAGGGCTCGCTCTTGGTGTTGTAGCTTCCGCGGGTCTGGACGCACGTACAATGACGTGGAAGTGTCACCGCAGTAGCACATGGAGTAGTCTCCTTGCTCTAAGAATCTCTGGGCTCTGCCTCTCCACACCTCCTCCCTTCACCCTGAGCAGCCGCTCATCTTCTTATTGTCCCCATAGTTTCACTTTTTCTGACCTTTAGATTTTTTTTTTTTTTTTTTGCTTTTTCTTGCAACACTCATAGCTGTGCCTGGACCATCCGTGTCCGCTCTGAATGACTGATGCCCATGCCAGTCTGGTTAAATACTCTGAATATTCTTCCTGGGAATCTCCCTTTCTTTAAATGCTGATGAGAAGTTCTAATGTTATGAAAACACCAAACAGGCAAATCAGATAGTGTGCGGGCTGCCTCTGGCTCACGGGCCACCAGTTTGAGACGGCAGACTTCGGGAGGAGAAGAGAGAGAAGTTGGCATCTGGTAGATTCATCCCAGCCCTGTTGCTTCCTACCTGGGTGACCTTGACCTAGTCCTCTTGCCTCTCTAAACCCATCTGTCAGGTGGAAGCCATATGCCTATGATTATGGAGGGCCCCAGCCAGTGCAGGGCTCTGAGGTCTGATGTCCTGGCATTTTCGCCGGCTCCTTAGATTACAGTATGTACAACACACCAAAGCATAGATGCATTGCTCTTGTAAAATTCAAAAACAATCAAAATATCAAAATTCCCAGAAATAAGCAGACTTTTGGGGTAGAGAGAAACGAACTTGATGCCTGCCTCTCTGGGCAAAGGGAAAACCAGTTTCTCTGCATCTCAGAACGCCCCCCCCCCACATGACAACAACTATCTTGATGGCTAATGTCGATTCAGGGTTAGGAGCTAAGCTCTGGAATCCCGGCTGAGCTGTATATTAGCTGTGTGACCTTGAGCAAGTCTCTCAACCTCTCTGTGCATCAGAGCTTCATGGGTGCTGTTCCTGTCCTGGTCTGTGTGATTGGTGCCCCTTGAGCTGGGTGGCACACGGCTGGCCCTGGTGGCCCTCAGTTGCTTGTCTGGAAAATGAGGATGCTTTTCGCAAGGATTAAATGAGTTAACACTTACAATACGCTGGAAAGCTCTGCCTGGTGCAGGGCAGTGTTTTCCTAAGTGTCCACCAAGAGCAGTGTTACCATCTCTGTTCGGCACCACGTGCTTTACCGGCATCTAGCACCGCTGTACTATGATCAATCCATTTCAAAGAGGAGAAAACTGAGGCTCCGAGAGGGCAGTCAGTCGCCTAGCTAGGAAGCGGCAACACCGGTAATGAAAGCACTAGCAATGTGAAAAGGTTGGGACCATCTGATATCGAATGAAGCCCCCGAGCTGTGGCGTGCTGGGTCCGCCGCTTCGAGTGCATTATCTCCAGCTGGGCTCCAACACCCTTGCGCAGTGCCCCACCCCAGCCCCTGCCCTAAGAGGGTATATTTCCCACTGCCCCCAAACTCCAGAGGGTCAGCTCCAGGCCGGCCTGAGAGTGGGAGTCCAGTCTTCAGAGTTTAGTCCTGGATGGGCTCCCAGTGACCAGAGCTTCACCCCTTCCTCCCTTTTATCCTCAGATTTCAAAGCACTTGACACACACACTCTAATTAGAGAAGACACCTTCCTGTACTCGCAAGAGGGAGGTGTTTGTAATTAGCTGCCTCGGCGAAGCCGCGGGGCATGGGGCTACAAATGCTGCTAATTCTAGGATATACTCACAGGATGTGGCCAGGACAGCCTTGACCGCCACCTACTCAGAGGCCCTCCTGACTACCTGATCCAAAGGAGCCCCGCCGCTCCCTCTCACCCGCCTCACCTCTCTTCTCTGTGCGCGCACCTGCTCTGTTTCTGCGTGTCACTTACCAGTTTTTTAAAATCCCGTATTTAGTAGCATACAACTTAAAACGCTACCAGGAGCTAGATTTCTAGAGCAGCTGCTGTGGGCTGGCCCTGCATTTCATTTGTATCAACTCCTGGCGGGGCACAGAGAGCTTAAATCACCTCTTGGAGGTCGCAGGACTAGTGAGGAAGCACTGTGTAACTGCTTATTTGTTATTTCATTTGTCTGAGTTGGTCCCGTCCACCCACCCACCCACCCATCCGTCCAATCACCTATCCATTTACTCAGTGCATTAACTTAACAAGAACTGTGTGCCTGGCCGGGCTTTAGGCCCCGAGGACTCCGGGTGACCTTGTTCACTGCTGTGTCCCAGTGCCCAGAACAGTGCCTGGCGTGTTGCAGGCGCAGACTCGGGGATTGGGTTTTCCCGGTGTGACGGCACAATCTTCGTGTAAATATAGGTGTTGGGCCTGCGGGGGAAGGAAACCACACGGACCCTTCCCTGAGTCTCCACGCTCCTTCCCATCTCCGTGCCTTTGCTCAAGATGTTCCTTCTTTCCCATCATTTAGATCAGGGTTTGGTGACCCACAGCCTGGGGACCGAATCTGGCCCACCACCTGTGTTTGTGAATAAAGCTTTACCAGAATTCAGCCGCATCTATTTGTCTAAGTGGCATTTATGGCTGCTTGTGATCTCCAACAGCAGAACTGAGTAGTTGCGACAGACCAGTGGAGTCTGAATATTTACTCTGTGGCCCTTTATAGACAAGGTTTGTTGACTCCTGATTCAGCTGACTTTTCCATATCACTTTTTAAAAGTGTTTATTTATTTATTTTGAGAGGAAGAGAGAATGCGTGTGTGAGCAGAGGATGGGCAGAGAGAGAGAGGGAGAGAGAGAATCCCAAGCTGGCTCCATGCTATCAGCACAGAGCCCAACACAGGGCTTGATCCCACGAACCGCCAGATTGTGACCTGAGCCGAAATCAGGAAATCGCACAGTCAACCAACTGAGCCACCCACGTGGCCCTCCATGTTCTTTCAGAATGAGTTGAAATGCCTCCTCCTCCAGGAAGCATTCTGTGATTTCTCAGGCTGGATGAAGAGCCCCTCCTATGTGCTCCCACAGCCCCATGCTTTTCCTTCTAAAATAGTGGTTCTCAACCTACCCCCACTCCAGAGCCTTTTAATATACTTTCTTCCTAACTGACAACTCCTCTCCCCAGTGAAATTTTAATATACAGATAGATTATGTATCTGCTTATGCACCGTGGCCCTTTGGAAGGCACAAGTCACTGTAATCTCCAATGTTTTTTGCCCGCGTTGAGAACACAGCTAACATAACATTGCCCTGTACTCATTTAGTCGTACAAAATGCATCGGGCTCTGACCATGTGCTGGGCCCCGTTCTCAGCACAGAGGACACGTGGTCCAATCATCCACTCATGGGCATGGCCCCTCACTCAGAGCAGTTTGAAGGTAGGGACGACATATATACACATATAGTATATAATGGAATCTCACTCAGCCATACAAAGGAGGAAATCTTGCCATTTGTGACCATGTGGATGGACCTTGAGGCCCTCATGCTAAGTGAAATAAGTCAGACAGAGAAAGGCAAATACCACATGATCTCACTTATATGTAGAATCTTAAAAATCAAAAAGGCTCACAGATACAGGGGACAGATCGGAGGTTGCCAGCGGTGGGTACAGGTGAAGGGGTTGAAAGGCACAAACTTCCAGGGATGAAATAAGTCACGGGGACATCGTGCAGCGTGGTGACTAGAGCTAACAATTCTGGTTTGCGTCTTGTAAGGCTGCTAAGAGATCTTAAAGGTCCTACGGCAAGAAAAAGGTTTTGTAACTCTTCCTAGTGATGGATGCTAACTGCATGTATGTGGTACATCTACGTGGTGATCACTCTGCAGTTTACACAAATATAGAATCATTATGCTGCACACCTGAAACTAATATATTGCATATCCATGATACCTCAGTAAAAAAAAAATTAAAAAGTCGGTTATATTTGGTTTGTTACCTTGCACGATTCTGATGTCACCTCTGAGATCTGCCTCTGGGCATTTGCACACACTCTATCCTCTGCGTGGGCAGCCTTTCCAGCCTCTCTGGCCCAGTTAATGCCCCGACCCTGTTCATATTTCAGCTCCAGTGTCGCCTCCTCAGGGAATCCTGCCCTGATTTTTCCGAACAAGAGTTGGTCCCCTTCTTATATGTTCTTACGCCATTCATTCATTCATTGTTTCTTTCATCACTTAAACATTCAACAACTTATCCAACAAACAGCACCTACTCTGCTCTAGGGTTTGTTCTAGGCCCTGGGGACACCACCATGGCCCTCAAGGGGCCCACATTTAGGGATTATTCGATAAACAAGTAAACAGACATGTGCTGTGAAGGAAACGGATAGGGCGATGCTGTGAGAATGACTGGTGGGAGGGGGTGGAGACCTCCGTAAGGAGGTGACGTTTGAACCAAGATTTGAATCAAGAAGCAGCAGCTGGCCATGGGAAGATCCAGGGAAAGCAGAGCAGTGAGAGAGAACAGCAAGTGCAAAGGCCCTGAGGCAGGAACACTGAGAAACAGCTTGGAGGTCATTGTGGCTGGATCATGGCGGGGAGAAATGAGCCCAGAAAGGTAAGGTGATGGCAGGTTGGGCAGGGCCTTGAGCCCTCAGTGGGGACTCTGGGTCTCGACCTGGAGCAGAGGGCTGCCATTAAAGGGTTTTGACAACAAGGTCTTGTGCCTCTTCACAATCACAACCTTCGTCACCATTTGTAATCTACTTCTGCGTGACCACCGGGCTGGGTCTCCTTCTGAGCTCCCCGATGGGACAGCCCCAAGTACCTGTGTGTCTGACTCATAGTACATGTAGGTCTCAGGCTGGGTTTCCCTGGAAACAGACACTGAGACAAGGATGCAAGTTGTTTGTTTGGAAGGTGATCCCAGGAAGTAAGGGAGTGGGGACAGGAGACAGGGAAGGGAAGGCAGCCAATCCTGGGTGCGTTTTGAACAAGTTACTGTTGGGAAACGGGGGCTCCATCCCACTGGGGAGCCCTGGGACCTGTGTGAACACGCCTCCACGGTGCTCCCCCGAGAGGTGAGGACGCGGAGCTTCTATCCACTCTCTCCCACCAGTCACTGGTTGCTGCCAGACGCGTGAACCCTGGGCACCATCTGCCCACCCCCATGAGCTCCAAGGGTTTTCTGGTGGAGGTGACTGGGAGCCGTGGGGCCGGGGAGCAGAGGGACAAAGTCTATATTTAAGTAAATAAATGACTACTTACTGACGGAGAGCAGAGAGAAGTGCCTCGGAGCGCATTAGCGTGGGCACCACTGCCTCTGGAGTTTTCAGTGAATCCTCTGAGCTCCTTCGGGGGTTAGTTTTTGCTCCAGTCTCTTGATTTTTGTTTGGCCAGGATGGAAGCTTCCAGAAGCCTGCCCTGCCAACTCAGGAGGCTGGGCTCACCACATCCTGGGAAACTGGGGAGAGGAAACCTGGATTTTTCTCTAGGACACAGTTTCTTCAACAGTCCACAAGCATTTATCAGCGCTGGGCCCTCTCTTATCCTGGTCTGCAGCCCCGATGGTGTGGGCCCTGCGACTCTGGAGCAAAGCCCTGCTTGCTCCCTGACCTGGGAGGGCCGGGCCGCACTTGGATGGTACCATGGCCCCGTGCCCACCACCTGGAAACTGGCCTGAGTGGCGACGGGCAGGTGGGGAGGAAGGCAGGGGTTTGAACGTGTCCCTCGCTGCCTTGGGAGGGGTGGGTGACGGCGGGGGTGAGCTGCAGAAACACAATGAGGTCACAGTCCCTTGGGGTGCAAGATGCTTGGACCTCACATCCACATTCCAGGCAGTGGGAAAAGCCAAGGGGAAAAGGCACTTCCCTCCCCTGTAAAGTACAACCTGGAAGTTGTCCCCAGATCTCAGGATCACATCTCATTGGTCACATCTGACTGCAAGGGAAGCTGGGAAATGTAGTCTTTATCGAGGCAGCACCAGGATCTGCTACAAGTCCATTGCTAGGCGGCTAGGGGAGAATGGATATTAAGGGACAACTGGCAGTCTCGGCCACATCCCATTTCCTAGATGGGGAGAGTAAGGCAGAGAGTGGTCAGTGGCTTCTTCAAGGGCACACAGAGAATAAAGAAATAAAGTAAAATCATGTATATGAAGTGAGGGTGCCTAATGCGAGCCTTATCCCTTAACCCTCTTCCCGTACATCCTTTTCGTATCTTCCATTGCAATTTATCAGTTTCAAGGGTCTCCTTTGGGGGACGATGCTGGAAGTTTCCCTGTACCTCCCGGACTGATGAGTTTTCTCAGCCTCTGAAACCTACACCTTTCAGGTCATCCAGGTGTCACCTCGTTTTCAGGATTATTTCTCAGGCAGAGCAAAGGACCCGTGGCTCTGTTTGCTTCTCCATTCGCTAGTAGGAGATGTGTCAAGGCAAATTCCCAGCCAGAAAGATTTTTCTGAAGCTACTGAAGCCCGGAGAGGGGAAGGGTCTTTCGCAAGGCTGCACCGCTTGTTCCTGGCAGAAACAGGATTAAGCGCCCCCCACCCCACCCTGCCAGGAGCCCTGGAGAAACACCGTCATCCAGCCCCTAAAACCTGTGCCACATCATTGCTCTTTCTCCTTCTCATTTTGCCTATTCTCTGCTCTTGTGTGTTTATGTCCTCTTCTATTTTAATCTCTTTATCACAGCGTTAGTGAGATTTCTGGAAGAGGCTGAGGTTTACATTCAGACACCCTGATTTTATTTAGCGATGGGGGGTGACAGTTTCGGCCCCAGGGGAGGGATTAAGATGGGGCTAAAACAGTCATGTTACCTTGGCTACGGTACCTGTCCTTTGCTAAAACTCACTTCCCCAGCCTCTTTGCAGCATGGAGCAGAGACATGACCACTTCCGGTTACGTATACATAAGGGGAATCCCTCCAAGAAGACTGTGGAGAAAACTTTCCTTTTCAGATTGAAAGAGCTCAGAAGGAGAAGGGAGATTCCACTCTTCCCCAACCCTTTCTTCTGTCTTGAACTTTATTAATGATGTGATACTTGGAGCTGTGGCAACTCTCTTGTGACCATGAGGTCACAAGACTAAAGACCCAAGCCAAAACCCAGGATGGCCGAGCGGATGGGTTGCAAGCGGCTGGATACCGGATGCCGTAGACGGATGGCTGAGACAGACCTTGCCTCAACCAGGCTTTTTGTCCTCTGAAATAATGAGCTGCCTTTACTATGTAACCCAGCGTTCGTGGAATATTCTGAACCTTTCAGCTGAAGGCATTCCTAACTGGGACATGTACGCTCTGCCCATCATATTTTGGCTCTGGAGTTTCCATCCAAACCCCAGATGGCAGGACTGTCGCTTGTTTCCGTGAGCGGCCACTGTCCTCCCCTGCCCTTGGAAGCGAACAGAGAGCGAACAAATCTGCTTGCACCTGCGCAGGACGTGTGGGATGTAAAGAAACCCAGAGAGCATTCCTTGGGAGAACTTCCGAAGTTGACTCAGCTTCGAGAGCACCGCATTCGCATGTATTTTGAGGCTCGGATTGCTTGAAGAATTGTCAGCGCGCGGAGGGTCTCTGTCTTGGGTTCTGATAGCAGAAGAATCACGACAAACGTGTGCTTCGTGGGCCTTCCAGGTACTTTGATAGACACTTGGCCACTAGTCATCGCATCTTTACAACAACCCCATGAAGGAGATGCTTATCTTCCCTCCATCCTTCAGATAGGGAAACTGAGGCACAGCTCCTGGAGTGACTAACCGGAATGTGATGCTCTCAGAGGCCACGCTCTAGCCCCAGTTAGCAGTGGCTTCAGCCACGGGGATAGCTATCATTTCTTTTATTTCGATCTATTTACTTATTTATAAATGTTGGGCCCTCAACACATACCTGTCACGTACTGAAACAAATCTTAGTGTCCTGTAAACAACGAGACCACAACAGTTTTTTTTTTCTTAATGATTGTTTATTTATTTTTGAGAGCGGGGAAGGGGCAGAGAGAGAGAGAGAGAGAGAGAGAGAGACAGAGAGAGACAGTGTGATCAGGGAAGGGGCAGAGAGATAGCAGAGACACAGAATCGGAAGCAGGCTCCAGGCGCTCAGCTGTCAGCACAGAGCCCGAACCAGGGCTTGAACCTACAAACTGAGATCATAACCTGAGCGGAAGTCTGATGCTCAACTGACTGAGCCCCCCACGTGTCCCAATCCGTCATTTATTTTAAAAGAAGTTTGGTGTGGTCAGCCATGGAGCCCTCTGACCTTGGCCTCTGCCATCCTTAGCACACTGGCCTTATGCCCATGTCAGGGGCATAAGATGGCAGCCAGGGTGTCAAGGGCCCGCTCCTCCCACACCTTCGTCCACTGCTGACCCACCCTCGCTGAGGAAACGCCCCTGGAGCGTCCTACTGGTCAGAGCCAAGTCACATGCTCATCTTGGACCAATCACTGGCAGACCAGGATGGGCGTGTCGTGGTCAGCCAGACCAGTCACATAGACGAGCTGGGGCAGGGCACAGTGTGGTTGGCACCAATCCGCCTTCAGGTAGCCGAGAAGAAAGGCTGTGCGGGCACCGATGAGCCATTTACTGAGCACGTACAGTGAGCCAGGCGCTGCCTTCAGCTCTTTGCATAAATTGTCCCACTGAGTCCTCACGCTGTTATTTAAGATGAACCATTAGAAAAGCCCCCAGAACTTCAATGGCTTACCCCAAATCACCGGCGGGAGAGGAGGAACCCGGATTCAAATGCGAGCCCCGAGGACACCCACTGTCAAAGCACGGAGGGAGCGTTACCAGATAAAACACAGGGTGCTCAGTTAAATTAGAATTTCAGATAAAGGAGGAAAATATTTTAGTATACATATGTTCCAAATGCTGCCTGGAGCATACGTATACTAAAAAAAATTGCTGCTGATCTGAAGTTCAAATTTAACTGAGCATCCTATATATTTTCTGAGAGGTGGGGGGAGGGGCAGAGGGAGTTGGGGAGAGAGAAAAAAAAGTCCCAAACAGGCTCTGCACTGTCAGCACAGAGCGCCCCCCCCACCCCCCCTTGGGACTCTACCCTATGAACCGAAAGATCATGACCTGAGCTGAAATCGAGAGTTAGATGGCTGGGGTGCCTGGGCGCCCCAGTTGGTTAGTTAAACGTCTGACTTGATCTTGGCTCAGGTCGTGATCTCACGCTTCATGAGTTCGAGCCCCACATCTGCTCTGCGCTGACAGTACGCAGCCTGCTTGGAATCTCTCTCCCTCTTTCTCTGCTCCTCCCCCCATCAAAATAAATAAATAAACTTTAAAAAGAAGAGTCTGATGCTTAACCGATGAACCACCCAGGTGCCCCAAGCATCCTATATTTTTATTTGCCAGCTTTGACAATCCTACTGGGGTAACCAAGAAAGAAACCTAAGCAGCAGTGGTGTGGGGGCTCCAGCCATGGTTTGCTTGTATAATAAACACTAAGGAATACTCCTCAGTTCCACAAAAAAATATGTGTTCTCCCACCTTTCAAGACACCTCACCCTGCTTGGATTATTGTTTTCCTCTTTTTTTTTCCTTCTTAATTTTTTAAAATATATATTTGAGAGAGAGAGAGAGCAAGTGGGGAGGGAGCAGAGAGAGGGAGACACAGAACTCAAAGCAGGCTCCAGGCTCTGAGCTGTCAGCACAGAGCCCGACGCGGGGCTTGAACCCACAAACCATGACATCATGACCTGAGCCGAAGCCAGACGCCTAACCGACTGAGCCAGCCAGACACCGCTATTGTTTTCTTCTTTTTGAGAGACATATGGGTGCTGAGAAAATGTCCCTGCTCTCGGGGAAAACACCTGTGTGGGCATTGTGATAAATGCACCTGGCATCTGGCCGAAGGGCCAGGGAGGCGGTAGGGGGAGGCGGGGAGTGCGGAGAACAGGCATCCCCTTTCCAACACTCCTGCGCCCGCTGAGGTTGCCAGGCAGAATGTGGGCCCGGCACAGTCCAATCTTCCAGGGCCTTAAGGGAGGTCAGAATCTGGGTTTTTATGTAAAAATCCCTTGATTTGTGAACATTGGCTCGAATTTTATTAAAATGCCATGTGGGCCAAAAGAAACATATCTGTAGGCTGTGGACAGCCAGGAAAAATCTCTGCTGTTTAGTTTTGGAAGAGGAGCCTGCAGCCCTGTGAGGAGGGAGCACAGGAGAGGCAACTTTGGCAAGTGGGGGGCTGGGAACGGCAGCCAGACCTAGGTTCGAGTCTCTCTGCTTCCAGACACCTGCTGTGTGACAGCAGGTGGGTTGCAGAGGCTCTCTGTTTTCTAAACCATCGTTTTCATGTTTGTTTTATTTTTGAGAGAGAGAGAGACAGAGGGAAACAGAGGATCCGAAACAGGCTCCATGCTGACAACAGCGAGCCCAACAAAGGGCCTGAACGCATAAACCGTGAGATCATGACCTGAGCTGAAGTTGGACACTCGACCGACTGAGCCCCCCAGGCGGCCCTCTGTTTTCTAAACTATATCCGTCCATCTCCCTGCGTAGCTGTGAGGTTTGCATCGAGGTAAAGTCCGTGCCTGGACCCACGGAGTGTATGCCAGTTCCTTCCCCTTCCCTGGGAAGGAAGGGCTCATGCTAAGTTCCATTTAAACATTACCTTCTGGGGCGCCTGGGCGGCTCAGTCGGTTAAGCGTCCGGCTTCAGCTCAGGTCAGGACCTCACGGTTCGTGGGTTCGAGCCCTGCGTCGGACTCTGTGAAGACAGCTCAGAGCCTGGAGCCTGCTTCGGATTCTGTGTCTCCCTCTCTCTCTGACCTTCTTCGCACTGTCTTCTCTGTCTCTCAAAAATAAATAAAAAACATAAAAAAATTAAAAAAATAAACGTCACCTTTCACCGTATGAGTTCACTCCTGTGTGGAACTGAAGAAACAAAACAGATGAACACAGGGGAAGGGAAGGAAAAAGAAGATAAAAACAGAGAGGGAGGCAAACTGTAAGAGACTCTTCAACGCAGAGAACAGCTCTCGGCTTTCGGAGCGGGGGTGGGGGACATGGGCTCGATGGGGGATGGGCAGGAGGGAGGGCGCGTATGGGGGGGGCACTGGGTGTCATATGCAAGTGACGAATCTCTCGAGTCCACTCCTGAGACCAGGATTACACTCTATGTTAACTAACTTGGATTTAAATAAAGTTTAAAAAATATTTTAAAAATGTATTGATTAAAATCGTTAGGCACTGCAGTCACAGTCCTGGAGTTCAACCCTGGCTCTGACTGGGTGGCTGGGGGCAGGGTGTTTGATCTCTAAGCCGGGCTTCCTCTATAATATGAGGGAAAATAGTTGTCCCTTTAAGACTTTATGGAAATTAATTAAGATCCTTCATGTTTGGGGCTTACCCAGTGTCTGAGATCCATTACCTGCTTAATAAATGGTGGCTAGGATTAAAAAAAAAATATTACTTTTTCAAGTTCTTTCTCCCTTCCTCCCTCCCTTCCTCCCTCCCTTCTACTCCCCCTCCCCCCCTTCTCCTCCGTCTTCTTCTTCTTTTTCAAATAAACAGTGTGAGGATTTAGGGTCCGGTGTCAGGAAGCTTGGGACCAGGCCCTGGCTCTCTTCCAACCTGGGAGTGAGATATTGGCGGAAGGGCCTCTTCCTGGGGGTGGGGGGGGTTCTCAGTTTCTCCCTCTGAGAAATGGGCAGGTTTGATCAGAGACGTAGACTCTCTTCCACGTGCCAGGGTTGTGCAGTTCTGTGGAGCCTTAGCAGGGAGGAGGGGAAGAGGGGTGAGAGTGGAGTGGGGCTGGGAGGGTTGGAGGTGGCAGGGGGCGGGGTCAGAGGCCCTCCCAGGGCTGCGAGCAAGGGGACAGACCTGCATCTAGTGCCGGGGGACTTGCAAGCCACTGGGGGGCAGCAGCCTGTGTCATCAGTGAGCCTGTAAACAGCCTCCAAGGACAGCAGGGCCCCTGCGTGTCTTGGATCTGACCGCAGGCGCATCCCAGGGATTTGGGCTCTGAGCTCGGAAGCCTGGGGCCTCCTCTCGGCTTTCTGAGATCTGACCTCTGCTGACCTCTCCCACCACCCTCCGTCTGGTCCAGCCAGAGGCCGGTGAGTTTCTCCAACATGCACTTCTCTCCCTGCCTCTCCAGGACTGTGAATAGGCTGTTCCCTCCACCTGGAATGTTCTCTCCCTTTCTCCAGGCGTCACCGAGATAATGCTTCTGTATAGTTCAAATTTCAGTTCAGAGATCAACTCCTCTTCTGTTCTTCCAGCAAATGTAGGCCCTCGTGGTCCTGTTCTCTTCCCCTCAAAGCACGTGGTGCCATCTGTGGGCCCCGAAGTGCGCGTCCGCTCCTAGCTGGATCTGCCGCCCGTCTGGGGGCCAGGACCGGGAGGCCCTCTCTGCTCCGACGCCCGTTCACTGAGTGAATGAATGACAAGCTCTCAGAAGGGTTCGGGGCAACCTCATAGGCCTCGGGAGCCCAGCCTCCTCTAGAAGGTCCCTCGCATCAGGTCTCTGCTCTCAGCCTCAGCCCTCCAGCATCTCCCCCCTGTAGTTGGAAACAAAATCTCAGACTTCACCCCAGGGCCTCGCAGCTTCTCCCAGGACCCTGCCTGGCTGAGCTGCAGTGCTCCGGCTGAGCTGAAGTGCTCCCGGCCGAGCTGCAGTGCTCCAGCTGAGCTGCAGTGCTCTTGGCTGAGCTGTAATGCTCCCGGCCGAGCTGCGGTGCTCCCGGCCGAGCTGCGGTGCTCCCGGCCGAGCTGTAGTGCTCCCGGCTGAGCTGCGGTGCTCCCGGCTGAGCTGTAGTGCTCCCGGCCGAGCTGCAGTGCTGAGCTGTAGTGCTCCTGGCCGAGCTGCGGTGCTCCCGGCTGAGCTGCGGTGCTCCCGGCCGAGCTGCAGTGCTCCGGCTCTATTCGCATCCCCGTCCTCTGCTCACACTGGCATCCTTTTGTTTCCTCTCCTCACCAGGCCTGCTCCGGCCTCAGGGCACACACTCTCTGTTCCAGGTGCCTGGAATGCTCGCCCCCAGGCCCTCCTGTCCTTCAGGGCCTAGCCCTGCCGCCTGGATCAAGCCTTTCCCACACCCCATTCTCCCTCGCTTGCACTGCTGTGCTCCTTCATAGCACGTAGCACTATCTACAATTATCTCGTTTATTTACAAATGTTTGATCAACCTTGAGCTGAGTTCATGGCCAGGCTGGATACGGACAGTTTCCCCAGCTTCGCTAGGAGCTAAGTGCAGCTGTATAACTGAGTTCCAGCCAATGGGCTGTAACTGGCAGTTTCTGGAATCCCTCCTAGGGGTCTAGCTGTGGCCCACCCTTCACGCATCATCTTTCCTTCTGCACCCTGCCACCTGGAAGGCAGACGAGAAGGCTGGCGCTGTGGCCTCCACCTTGGATCACGAGAAGGAGAGCCACACCCTAAGGATGGCAGAGTTGTGAGCATGAAGGAGTCTGGGACACAAAGCTTTGTGGAGTCTCCAAACCAGCCCTGAACTGCCTACATCTGGACTTCATTCACACGAGAGAAAAATAAACTCTTTTGTTTATTGTTGATTTTTTCAAATTGAATTTATTATATTTTATTTTGACTACATTTGGATGTCCTAGCAAAATGTCAGCTATAATACATGTTGGACTTTTTTAGTTTAAAATGTACTCGATATGTCTTTATCGACTTTGTCCAGAGGGTTTTTTTTAAGTTTATTTATTTATTTTGAGAGAGACAGAGACAGTATGAGTGGGGTGGAGGGAGGGGAGACAGAGGGGCAGAGAGAGGGGAGGGGGACCAAGGATATGAAGCGGGCTCTGTACTGTCTGCACAGAGCCTGATGTGGGGCTCAAACTCACAAAACGGTCAGATCACGACCTGAGCCGAAACCAAGAGTTGGTTGCTTAACCGACTGAGCCACCCAGGTGCCCCTGTCCAGAGTTTTAGCTGGAGTTACAGGAGGAATCCTGGGCCAGAGAGGGGAGGCCCCTTCCCTGAGGTCACACAGCAGAGGAGGGGCAGAGCTGGGGTTTGCCTGCAGGACCCCATACCCTAACCCCCAGCCCTCATTTCCAGAAGCTCCCAGCTTGAGACATTGCCAGGCTCCTTCCAGGCCTGCCCAGAGCACCCTGGAAATGTGAGAGAGGGCCCCAGCTGAGGGACTGGCAGGCACCGAATCCCAGCTCTGCCCTTGGCAAGCTGTGTACCTCGGGGAAGGCCTCAGCCTCTCTGAGCCTCAGTTTCCCTATCTACTGACACCCCGGGCCAGGTCGGGTGCCCTGAGCCTACACTGGAAACACTGATACCTCACGAAGGACAGCACTAGACCCACAAAGTGGAAATTCCTGGAGCGCAGGCAGCGTTGCTGGTGTTGGGAGGCAGGCCACTTACTGCAAACTTTGGAATCTGTTCTGGGTTCAAATCCTGACCCCACACTTAGCAACCGGGGGACCCTGTGAGTGTCACTTCCCTTGCTGTGGCTTTCCTTAGTATTCTCTTTGGAAAACGGGGATTCGGTCATTTGCTGCCCACATCTGCGCTGGGCACACCTCATGCCAGACCACGTGGAGGACCTCGTGGAGGTGCTGGAGACTCGGTGGTGGAGGACTTGGTTGACCGCTGAGTGCATGGCTGACCGCTGAGCGCGGGCGCCAGACAGCAAAGAAACAGACAAACATGTAGCACATAGAGTGACAGGAAGACACACAAAGCAAAGTAAAGCAGGGGGGAGGGAGAGGGGGCAGGAGGGGCTCTCTGACTGGACACCGGGACACCGGGGCAGAGCCCTGAAGGGTGTAGGACGTGAGGTCCTGCGGCCGCTGAGCCTGGTCCCTCCCATCACCCTGTCACTATTCCTAGGCCTCGTCTAGCTGAATCCGCCACGCGCCGGCCAGCTCTCTGTCCTGGGCCCCAGCCCGGGGCTGACTGAGGGAGCCAGAAACCCCAGCTCGCTCCCTCCCGCCCCCTAAGTGTCCAGTTCCTCAGCAAGGCTGCCTGTTCTGGCGCCTCACATTCCCTTGGAGCCCTCACTTCCTTGGGTCGCTGCTCATTTCCTGCCTGGACTGTTGCAGTAGCCCTGTCCCTGGGCCCCTGCTCCGGCCTCACTCTCCCACCACAGCCCGCCCCCCCCCACAGCACCTGCTTCCCTTCCTCTGGCTACTGTAACAAATTACGACAAACTTCATGGCTTACAACCACACACATGTATTCTCTTACAGTTCTGGAGGTTGGAGGTTTGAAATCCGTCTTGATGGGTCAAGGTCAAGGTGCCTGCTGGAGGCATCCAGGGAGACGCCTTTCCTTGCCTCTTACCACTTAGGGCGATCACCTGCATTCTGTGGCTTGCGGCCCCTTCCTTAGGTCGGTTAAGTGTGTCCCTCCTCTGTTTCTGTCTGTTTCTGTCACTCTCTTCTCTCTGCCCTCTCCTCTTCCGTAGTCAAACCTCCCTCACCTCCATTTTTTAAAAATGTTTATTTATTTTTGAAAGAGAGGGAGAGAGAGAGAGCACAAACGGGGGAGGGGACAGAGAGAGAGGGAGACTCAGAATCTGAAGCAGGCTCCAGGCTCTGAGCTGTCAGCACAGAGCCCGATGCAGGGCTCGAACCCACAAACTGTGAGATCATGACCTGAGCCGAAGTTGGAAGGCAGACATTTAAGAGACTGAGCCACTCAGGTGCCCCTCCCCCGCTCCGCCCCCTCCCCTGCCTCATTTTATAAGGGCTCCTGGGATTCAACTGAACCACTCAGGTGAGTCCAGGGCAATCTCCCACCTCAGGCTCCGTAACTAAGTCACAGCTGTGAAGTTTCCTTTTGCCACAAAAAGTAACATCTCTGGGTTTGGGGGCCTAAGATGTGGACATCTCTGGGGGACATTATTCAGCTGACCACTGTCCCTAAAGCGGTCCTGTTAGAACCTAATCTGAATCCCTTCTGCTCAAAATCCCCCCTTGGCTTCCCCCCTTTCCCCGAGTACCTGCAGATCCCTGACACATCTTCTACTCTGTTTCCTTTTCCTCTCCTGCTTCCTCTTCTGGCTCCAGCCACCAGCGCCACCCCCCCCACCTTGTGCCTCAACAGCCCATGCCAGCTCCTGCCACAGGGCCTTTGCACATACCCTCTACCTAGAACCTTTCACTCTGCCTCTTCCCAAGGCTGGTTCCTTGTCATCCTTCAGGCTTCGCCTCCTCAGGAAGCCCCTCTCGGACTCCACCCTCTGTATCTCAGCCCTCCCCTCTCCTCACATTTACCATAGCCTGAAATGATCCTGCCGGTCTTCTTTCTGGCGTACGGTCCATTTCCCCCCACGAGAGTGTTGGCTCCTAACCACTCAGGAGGGGCTCGTTCTGCCTGGTTCTCTGCCATCTCTCGGCACCAAGGGCAGGGTCTGGTACACAGTAGGTGCTCAGAAAAGACTCGCTCCATGAAGCCACGTGTGGCCAATTTCAAAAGTCCCTTAGTGTTGCTGTGGATAAAATGCACATTATTTTAAAGGCATTCTGACCTTCCGGGTGACTTTTTGGCTTGATTTATCTGCTTAGCCAATGATTAAGACACTGCCTTCAGATGTAAAAAGTTGGTGAGGCATCATTTATACTAGACAAGCAAGGACTGAGGCCCCGGAAGAGAGCCAGGGGGCGCCTGGGGGCAGGGGCACCAGGAGTGGGGGCACGGAGTGGGCCCCCTGGGCAAGAGGCGCTGTCTCTCTGTGCCTCAGTTTCTCCATCTGTAAAACGGAGAGCACAACAGGGCTTACCTTGCAGTGAGGACCTCGGTGCCGTAGACACTTGGGACCAGATAATTCTGCGCTGTTGAAGTTAAACAGCGTCGTGGGCCCCACCCCACCCGAGACCAGTAGAACCCCCTCAAATTGTGACAACTCCAGACAGGGGGGGCAAGTTGCCCCCAGCCACCCCCAAGGACCATGCAACGTGACGTGGGCACAGCGTCCGGCACGGGGCCTGGCGCCCAGCAGCTGCTCGGGGCGCAGGAGCTGCTGTCTGGCTAAGAGGGTGCCCAGGCTGGAGTTGCAGCCCTTGGAGCCCAGTTTCTTCATCTGAAAACTGGGATAATCACAGCAGCGCTCCCTTTCTTGGGGTGACCAGGAGGATTAAAGGCCATGCCCGGCACATAGTAAGTGCTCAATAAACGGGAATTCTGACAGATAGGGTGAGGAGTGAGGAAAACAAAGGCCCTTGGAAAAAGCAGAAGCAAGAGAAAAGGCACTTTGCAGGCTCTCCCTGGGGTCTCCAGAGTGTGTACCCCTGACTAACGGGGGGCACAGAGGCACGGCCGCCCACACCCAGGAGGCCAGCTGGCTCCACCCCTCAGCCCTGCTGGGCCGTTAATAATTAAGCCGGAGAAGGGGTGAGGAGGCTGGGGGCCCACAGTGACCAGGGCCTGGCCTTGTTTGGCTTCGGTGACGCGATGGCCCTGGGATCATGGCCTTCTCTAGCCCATAAACAGGGGGTTGGGCCCCGAGATAGGCAAGGCCAGGCCAAGGTCTGTGCTGGTGGCCTCCTGCCCGAGTCATGAAGGGGGTGGGCAGGGAGGTGCTCAGCGGCCCCAGGAAGGGGTCACTGTGGAACGAGGGCTGTTCTCACGGGGTCACTTCCCCCTCCACCATCTCTCCTTCCCCGCCTCACCCCCCTTGTCACCTCCACTTTCTTGTGCACCTACTACATGCAGGGCTCTGCCAAAGCACTTTATATAGATTGATGCCCCCCCGCTGTCATGGAGGGTACTCTGTCCCCCCCATCAGGGAGGGCGCCCTGTCCCCACTCCCATCAGGGAAGGTGCTCTGTCCCCCCCACCAGGGAGGGCGCTCTGTCCCCCCCATCAGGGAAGGTGCTCTGTCCCCTTCCCCACCAGGGAGGGCGCTCTCTACCCCCCATCAGGGAAGGTGCTCTCTCCCCCTCATCAGGGAAGGTGCTCTGTCACCCCCATCAGGGAGGGTGCTCTGTCCCCTCCAAAGCCAGTAAGGCTCCCATTGCCCAGGAAGGGAATCAAAGGCTCCAAGGGCTTGAGTCACAGGTTCTAGAGTCCCCCAGGCTAACCTCACGCCCCCACTGCCCCGCCCCCACTGCCCCGCAGCCCCTTCCCCTGTTGGACCCTCTTTTTCCCTCTCTTCCTCTCTCTCTGTCTCTGTGTGCTTCCTTCTCTCTGTTTCTGTATTTCTCATCTCTGCTTCTCCCTCTCTCCGTCTCTCACTGTGTGTCTCTCTCTCCTCTTCTCTCCCCGCCTGGCCTGCCTCCCTCTGAACGCCCCGCCTCGCGGCCCCGTCTGCAGCCAGCACATTATGTCCCTGGTCAGAGCCTGACGTCAGGCAGGGCCTGGCAGGTGGCCACGGGCTGCTGCCGGGCCGGCGGAGGGAGTGCACGCCTTCCTGGTCCCCACGGCAGTGGCCGCCTGCCCGGCTCCCAGCGCCGGGCCCCAGTCCTCCCGGCCTGGCCTCAGCTGGCCCGGCGGTGGCTGCCACTTGGTGGCCGCCTGGCCCGAGGGCCCCGGCCTCTCACATCTCCCTCCTTCCCTGGGGTCACGGCCACAGGAGGGGCTCCTGGCCGTGCTCAGTCCCAACAGGCACTCCTCAACCCGGGGAGGTTCCGGGGGACAGACGGCTGGGGCTTTAGGGGCAGGGACCGGCCCCACCTGAAATACAAACAGTGCTCCTGCCGAGTCGGTCTCAGGCCCCATCAGAGCTTGAATAAGTGGCTTAAAAAATGTAATATTTCTCGTCTGGTTTGTTTGGTTTTCCCCTGGGATTTTCAAAGCACTGCAATTTCCTTGAAGGACACTTTGGAGGGCACCTGAGCATCCTGGTTTAAAAACAGGTTCCGGAGTTAGACCGACCCGGCTCGGACCCAGCTGTGCGACCCGCACCTGCGGCTTCACCTGTTGAACCTTGGGGTTCTCATCTGTCCAATGGGCATAATAAACATACGCACCTTAGACGGTCATGGTGGGGGTGAAGCCAGACCATGCTAGAGAGCACAGTGACCTCTTGTCTCTTTTATTCTTCTAATTTTAAATCTAGGAGATACAGAAAAGTCCCTGGTGGGGGGAAGGTCCCCCAGAGACCCACTCTAAGGTTTTTGTGGAAATTCAGCTCAGTTAATGTTTTCATATTGAAATCCTGCTTTTTCATTTTTCATGAAAATAAAACCTGAAGTTCCATCTCTAAAGATCTTGGCTTATTTTAGTATGGTTTTCAAAAACCATACATGCACATTCAAAAGCCTCAAAGGATGCCCAGCGAGGAGAGAGGCTCTTTCCCACCACAGCGCCCCCTCTCCCTGCTCCGCTTTGGGGAAGCGGTTTCTTGTGCGTCCTTCCTTCCTTTCCAGGTGTTAAATCATCATTAGACCCGTGATTTCTAACCTCTCTCTTCATCTGGGTTTCATGTGTGAGCTTTAATCGACTTGGTTGTAAAGCGTGACATTGCCAAAAACCGAGGAGGTACAATCAGAAGGAAAGGGGACATAAGCAGAGAGAATCACCTGAAATCTTACGACCCCTTCGACATCCTGGAGTAGATAGATCCTTGTGGGCTTCTTCTATTCCTTGATGTCTGGGAACATTCTGGTAGGTACCTTTCCTTCTTAGCACTGACCAAGGTGGTGATGTGTATCTGTGCACTGATCTGACGGCGGTCTGCCTCCCCCACTGTGTGGTGAGGTCCGGGGGACAGGGACGGCCAGGCCTCCCACGCCCAGCAGAGGGCTGGCGCACAGTAGGCCTGCAGCAGACGTTTTCCGAATGAGTGAACGAGTGAGTTTACAAAAGGGACTGTACAGAATATGACACCATCCCGTGACCTATTTATTATTTATTATTATGTATTTATTTTTGCTGAACCTATCGGGCACATCTTCCCACATCTCCAGCTAGACGGCAAATCTCCATTTTTCATGTCTACACGGAAACACCACAATAAACATCTTTTTGATGCTGGCCAGAAGCTCCTGCCCCAAACTGGGAAATTCTTTTTCAAACACAGCTTTGTTAACAAATTCCATATGATCCTCCCTGTGCCCCAGCCCTTTGGCCATTTACTTCCAGCCTGACACTTCACTGGTTTTGTGGGCCCATTGTTCTCTGGGACAAGTCAAGATTTACTGTCTGTCCCCAACATCGTGTTTTTCCAGAGAAGCTCAAGAGTAAAGAACGCATCTCACCCCTACCGCACTGTTTCCGACAGTTAAGGGCTCTGTGGATTTGCTCAAGTTGGGAAATGGTGTAACCCTTGCCTCCCTGGCTGCCTGTTGCAAATAGCACAGACCTCGCTCATGCGTACCTCAGGGCCTTTGCACTGGCTGCTGCCCTGCTTCACATGGATATTTACTCAGCTTACCTACTTCAGGCCTCTGATCAAGGGTCACCTTCCCAGAGAGTACTTCCGCAACCATTTTTTTTTTCTAAATTAGCATCTCTTCACCAGTTTTACGCTTCTTCATAACACTTACCAGTACCTGATATTCTATCCTATCATGTTACATCAATATTTTGCAGTTTTCTTATTTACTGTTCATCTCCCCCACTTTGAGGGAAGGAACTTAGTTTGTCTTCTCTCCTCCAGTGTCCCCAGTACCTGAAACAGGGCACGGAGCCTCGTAGGTTCTTAGGAAATCCTGGCTGCATCAATAAATGTTAATTTCAGGAGTCTAAGCTTCCTTCCAAGGCTGAAAACTGGTTGCCATCATTCATTCATTCATTCAAGATTTATCTATTGATGGGGCGTCTGGGTGGCTCAGTCGGCTGAGCATCCGACTTCAGCTCAGGCCAGGATCTCATGGTTCCTGAGTTTGAGCCCCGTGTTGGGCTCTGTGCTGTCCGTGCAGAGCCTGCTTTGGATCTGTTTCCCCTCTCTCTCTACCCCTCCACTGCTCATACTCTCCCTCTTTTTCTCTCAAAAATAAATAAACAATAAAAAAAGAAGAGAAAGACAGGAGGGCAGGTGTGGAGGAGAAGGCGCCTCCCTCTAGCAGAGGGAGTGGGAGGGTCTCAAAGCAGGCTCACGGAAGCAGCACTTCCATGAAACCTTGGCCTTGTACCTGGGGGTGCAGCCTGCCACCTGACTCTGGGGTCCACCTGGGACCATTATTAGTAGCAGGAAATCAGAAACTACCTAAATGCTTAATGACCAGGGAACCGTTGAGCTAATAAGGTGGTAATTCCTAAAAGAATGTTAGAGACAATTCCTCCAGCAAAGTTTTAGTGCAATGCTCAGGACTAGGTTCCTCTTTGAGTGGCTGAAAGCCCAGGATGCCAGGGGCTTAGATGCAACAGAAGCTCAGGGCCAGTAAGGGGTCTTCATAAATTCATCAGAAACTCAGGTGCCTTTTCTCTTATTGCTCCACCACGGCCCAAGATTGCCACTCAGATTCCAGCCATCACATCTGCATTCCAGCCAGCAAGGAGGAGAGGAAGAAAAGCAGGCACCCCCACCTGAGGACACTACTTGGAAGTTCATTATGTCTCATTGGCCGGAACGGAGTCACCTGGACACAGCTGGGAAATGTAGTTTTTGTCCTGGGTGGCTACGTGCCCAGCTAAAACTTGAGATTTCTATTATGAAAGAAGAGGGAGAGGTCAGGGAACGGAGGAGAAACTGGGGTCTCTGCCACAATCGGCAACAATTACAAATAACGTCCAAGAGGATTTTGTAATAACGTGGGAAAGACCCCAGTTTTGTAGTTTGCGGCATGCAGGGTTTGACGATGAATATATCGTGTGATTGAACGCAGGATTTGAAGTTGTATATATCGTGTGATTGCAACTGTGTGACAACAGCTCAGACCAGGGGAGAAACTCAGAGGAAGACGCTGCTAAAAGGTGGGCCTCTGTGGGGAGTCCGGCGGGAAGTTTGATTTTTTTCTTTGTATCCTGTATTTTCCAGATTGTTGATAATAGAGCAAATTTAACTTCCTAAAAGGATCCTGTGCAGATCCCAGAATCTGCTTGAGCCGTCATCCATGCCCTGCAAGGCTGTTCTGAACATGCCAAGGCAGCCGGACCGGAAAACCAGAAGGGAGATGGCATCCGGTCACAGACAACATGATTGTGAATGGGGAAAAGCCCAAGGAACCCACAAAAATTGGCTAGAGGGTAGAGGGACCTGGGACTTATCCCAGGTCCAAATCACAGCGTTGCTGAAATGTCCTCTCCACGACCTTGGACAAACCACTGATCTCGCGTTTGCACAGTAGGACCGTCACAGCCTCCGTCTCCAGGCGGGAGGGGGCCACGGAGGAGGCGGCTTCCCTAGAGCGCGGGCGCCAGCGCCGCGCACAGAGCAAGCTCTAGACCCTGGCTTCACAGCTAGCAGGGGCATTTTGTCCCCCAGGGGACACGTGGCAGTGTCTGAAGCCATTCTTCGTTGTCACAACTGGGATGGAGCGTGGTGCTACCCAGACGCGGGATGCTGCTCACAGTCCCGACAGGGCATGATCTAGTCCCAAACGTCAGCACTTCTGAGCCAAGAAGCGCCGCTGTGACACACCTCAGCTGCTGGCATTATCAGGCTTGCTTCCTGGCTTTTGCTGTCGTGAACCGCACGGGAGTGACCGGCTGTGCCGCATCCCGTGGACGTGGGTCTGTGCAGCACCGGTTTCTGGGCGGGACTTTGCCACAGCACCCCTGCTCTGCACGCGCACGTGGAGGCCTCCAGGTGTCCCTGAGGGGGTTCCGTAGCGGGTCTTGGCTCTATGCTCGGAAGCTGGGAACATGTCTGTACCCCGGGGAGCTGGGTGCAGGAGCAGGGTGGCCCCGGCCCCCAGACCTGGGACTGACAATGTGGCTGCTGCTGGTGCCCGTAGGACTTGCAGGGCGTGTCCCCAGAGCTTACTGTCTGGTGGGCACCCTGCGCCGCTCATCCCACCCTCCTGAAGCCCTGTGGGGCAGGTGGCGCTACCCACCTCATGTCGGTCGTGAGGGGGCAGGAAGCAGCCGGCCCTGCGGCCAGCACGCTCTTCCCAGAACCCCCTGCCCTGCTCAGGGCTTCTCTGCCTGGCTGCATGTCAGAACCACCTGGCAAGCGCTGGCCCAGCGAACCCAAACTTGGTTCTGGAATCAAACAGATCCCGATTTGAACCTTGGTTCTTCCACCTCCTGACTGTGTGACCTGGGGTCAGTGACTGCCTCTCTGAGTCTCAGGTTTGTCCTCTAGATAAAAGATTAGTATTAGTTACTAGCTCAGTGGGTGGCCAGGAGGTTCAGTTAAAGGTCCTACATCATAGCTGCACTTGAGGCCACGTATGCAGCAAGCACTCATTAAGTGTTGGCTTTTATTTATTTATTTATTTTTGGAGCAGGGCTGGGGTGTGTGTGTGAGCCACCTAAGCTCTTTAATTGATTCTAATGTGTCCAGCTAGTCATCTATCCAGCCATCCAACCATCGTCATCCATCCGTCTACCTTCTATCCATCCATCTGTCCATCCATCTGTCCATCCATCCAATCATCCATTATCTACCCATCCGTCAACCTATCTACTCAATCATCTATCCATCCATCCTCCCAATCATCCATCTGTCCATCATCCATCCATTGTCCACCCAATCATCCGCCCATCATTCACCTGTTCATCTATCCATTTAGCTATTCGACCATTTATTTAACACAAACTATGTGCCTGACTGGGCTTTAGGCCCTGAGGACACAGAAGTGATCAAGATAAATACCTGCCCCCCCCCTGGGGTTGACAATGTCCATTGCTGGGAGAACAGAAAGAAAATAATGAGTGAATCAGTGAGTCAAGTCATGGAGCATGAACTGTCGGGCACCTAAGTAGGCAGGACAGTGGAACAGTGTGGGGCCGCGGGATGGAGCCTCTCTTCCAGATGGGCTGAGAGGCAGGCATCCTCTGCCTGCCCCTGCAGACCCCCTGCCACCCCACTCTGTGTCTCAGAGCAGATCTGGGTGGACAGCACCAGCCCTAGGAGCCCACGCTCCTCCCTCCCCAAGGGAGACGCCAGAAAACTCATTTTCTCAGCCTCTCCTGCAGCCTGGGGGCCGGAGACGTGGGTGTGGGAACTGAGGCTCAGACAGGGCGAGGGGGTCGTGTGGGACCAGGGGGCTGGGGAGGGGTGGAGGCTGGATTTGAACCCGAGCATCCTGGACGTCTCAGTCCGACCCCCTCACTGTGGGCGGCTGCACTGAGTTGACAGGAAGGGACGGAAAGTCGAGAAGTTGGGGCAGCGTCACACTGAGTAGTGTTTACTTGGTCCAGGCCCGACTCTGCCCTGCGTAAGCACGGGCTTGTCACCACCCTACACAGCGGGATGATTCAGAAAGGTCAGGTGAACTGCTTGAAGTCACACAGCACAGGGCTCAGTATGCCCCACTTCCCACAAGAGGACCCACCGGAGATGTGTGTGCACATGTCTGCCCCTCCGGCCGCCCTGTGCGCCACCCGGGACCAGAGTCCACATCTGAAACCTCTTTCCATGTCCAGGCCAGACCCCGGGGCACTGCCTACCCCAGGCTGGCAAGAAATAACACAGACACTGCAAGAAAGCAGGGCCCGCCTACAGGGTTTTGCTTGCAAATTTCAGAGGCTTGGATGTTCTTCCTTCTCCCATTTTTTCCTCCTAAATATCTTTCACTCCAAAATGCCACCTGAGTCGTTCTTTGCATCCCTTTTAGTGCGTCCAAAATCGTGGCATTGTTGTGTATGGAGGGGGCCTGGTGCAGAAAGCGAGATTTCCCACATTCTCAACCTGGACCCAGTGTATCTACCCACCTTCCAGGTCTCTGTTTATCCACCTGCCATCAATGTGCCCGCCACACCCCACACACGATGCTTCTCATCACACTCCGGAAACTTCCATGCCTTCTTCTGCTGGTCAGTAAATTCAATCACCGTCCGTCCCATCCATCCTTTCACCCACCAGTCCCTCCCTCCCTCCCTCTGTCCGTCCACAAACACCTACCAAGCATCTGCTTTGCGCTATGCCGGACTCTGAGGCCCTAGAAATCAGGTTTGGTCCTTGACCTCGCGGCGCAAGGGGCAGTGATGACGGACGGGAGGGGGGCTCGCTTCTTCACTTAGTGCTCACGTGTTCCACGCTGCCTCTTAGTGTGAAGCCGTGTTAGACCCTGGGGAGCGAAGATAAAGGAGACATGCTCCTTGGGTTCCCGTCCTAGTAAGAGAGATGGTACATATGCCCCCAGACAGGAAGTGACTATTTAATAACGGGTTTGTTCATCTGCACGTGTTTGCGGAGGCCTGCCCCCCCCCCCGCCCCCGCCGTGGACCCCAGCTTTGGGGATACTGAGATTCAAAAGCCATATCTCTCTTGTCCACTAGGGGTGCAGTCCTGCAGGGAGTGTCCCCAGGCTGTGCAGTAAGCTGCTGTCAAGGTGTGAGGAGGAGCCCCAAGGAGCAGGGAAGGTGGTCTGGGGGGCTTCCTGGAGGAAGGGGGGCCTGTTCTGAGCCTTAAGGATCAGCTGGGGTCTGCCGGTTAGCCCTGCTCCCTGGGGTCCCCACAGCCTTCTTTCTCCCCTTCTGCAGAAGGGGAGGGTCAGGCCCAGGGGCCCCTCCCTGTCACCCTGGGAAGCCCCCCTTTTTTAAATTAAGAAAAAATTTTTAATGTTTATTTACTTTTTGAGAGAGACAGAGAGACAGAGTGCGAGCAGGGGAAGGGCAGAGGGAGAGGAAGACACAGGATCGGAAGCAGGCTCCAGGCTCTGAGCTGGCAGCACAGAACATGACACGGGGCTTGAACTCACAGATCGTGTGATGGTGACTTGAGCCAACGTCGGATGCTTAACTGACTGAGCCCCCCAGGCGCCCCTCCGGCAGTCTGTTTGAGGCTAGGACTCAGACTCTGTCTCAGGACAAGGCCCCCGAAAGCTAGCTGGCCAGACCTTGGAGACTGTACCGCAGTGACCAAGGTCCATGGGTGACATTGAGGTTGTTTGTGCAAATGTGCTCCATTCTCCTAGGGAGTCTTGTTTACAGAGAAAACCAACCGAGCTGACATGACTGATGGCGGGTGTGAGGGGGTGGCTGGGAGCGTCCACCATGCTTGGTGCCCTGGGGATTGGAGACGCTGGTGCCAGAGGAGGGCCGGGGGGAAGGGAGGGGCAGATGTGAGGTGGAGGTAGAGACAGGGGCCAGATCACGCGAGACCTCACAGGTCTTGGGAAGGGCTCAGGGTTCGATGTGAATGGTCATGGGGACAATGTGAGCTGGATTCCAGTGGGTTAAAACACAAGATTCAAAAGCTCAGATGTCTGGTGATTAATTCATTTGCTCATTCATTCACTTAACCGATATTTGGGTACGTACTCGGTTCCAAGCACTGTTCCAGGCACTGGGGACTCAAGGGTGACAACCACAGGCCTTGCCTCCTTGGGACCAGAGGGGACACAGACCCTAAATCAAATAAGCACACAATGAGGTGCAGACAGTGAGAAGCGGACACACTTCATTCAGCCAATGTGTCCGGCGCTGCGCTGGGTGAGGGCGGCAGCCAGGGTCCCTGTCCTGGAGGAGCTGACATTCCAGGGAGAGACACACCCAAAACCAAACAACAGTTGGGGTCCTGCAGAGCAGCTGTAGAAACCAGGCGGACTTCCTGGAGGAAGGGGGATGAGCAGGAGGTAGTTCGGTGAGGGACTGAGTATTGGGGTGAGGGAGGGGCAGGCAGGGTGTGTCTCCTGGGACCTGCTGGCCTCTGGGGGCAGGGGGAGTGCGGAGAAATTGCCACAGCTTCGGGGGGAGGTCAGGGCTCAAGTGGATCGAGGGCCGAGGCTGAGAACACAGGGAGACCCGCGTATCTCTGGGGCAGCCTGGCTCTCCATCTCTGTCTGTTTCTCCCATTATCTGCCTCACCGGTCTTGGGATTCTCTTGGTGTCTCTCTGTCCCTGTTTCTTTTTCTCTTTTTTCTGGTCCTCTTCGCGAGATGTCAGCAGGAGACAAGGATGCTGGGAAAAACCCGGGCGGGTGGGCAGGAAGCGAGGTCAGTGGCACAAGGACAGCCGAGCACAGGGACAGGCAGTGACTGAATGTTCTGTTTTGGAAAGACAGCCCTGGTCAGGGGCGAAGGTGGCTGACCACGAAACCCGATAACCTGGCCAAACGCTGCTCCAGCCGGCCCTCTGGCCAGAAGCCCCGTGACCAGGGGATGCGGTGCGGAATTTTCCCGGAGGGAGGGGAGGGGAGGGAGGGGGAAAGTGGCCCACGGGTCGCTTTTCCTCCACGAGTGGGACCAACAGGAAAAGAGGAAGTGACAGAAGAGCGAATCCTAAGTGCGACTATGGTGGCTTGTTTCCACGTGCTTTGAGAAGGGTCAAGTCCCGAAGCGCTGTCTGCGCACTGGGCGCTAGGCCCTCACCCAGCAGAGCGGTTTGGTGTAAGGCCCCGGACGCTGGAGCCCGACCACCCGAGTCTGACTGCTGGTTTTGCAAATTCCTCGCCCTGGGACCCTGCGGTAAGTTACTTAGCCTCTTTCTGCCGTGTGAACTGGGAAGAAACTGGCACCCATCTCCTAGGCTCGAGGTCAAGTTTAATAGTAGTCAATACATGTCACAAAGTCAGTGCTCAACAAGATGCAAGCTTTATTATTTCAGTCTGTGGTTGCAAAGTTCATGTAAAGGAGTCAGAGGGAGTCACGGGCCAACCCTGCTTCACCACTTCTCAGCTCTGTGACCCTGGTTACGGCTCACAACCTCTCTGGGCCTCGCTCTACCTACCTGTTAAGTGAGGGTGATCTGGCATCTCACCTCAACAGGTGACTGAGAGGGTCTATAAAATAGATGGGAAGCACCCACCCCACAGGTGAAGGTCAGTCCCAAAGAAGTTCATTCTTTTCCTCCACGTGGTTCGGCAGGGCTCCAGGGCCCCAGGGCCCCCACGATGTGCTCATTCTGTCCTAGAAGACCGTCATCGGCAGCCAGAGAGGGAGGGGGCCCCCCTGGTGCCCGACTTCAGACCTAACAACAGCCTTTAGACAACAGCAGGCATTATCCACCCATTTCACAGAGGTGGAAACTGAGGTCTGGAGAGGTAAGTAAACTGCCAAGGCCAGAGGTTTGTGAGCACCGGCTCCTTGGAGCTGCTCCCGACCTGCACTCCTGTGACAACCCCACCACCACGTCCTCTGTCACCACAGGCCACTAGGCCCTGATCCTCACCCATGCACTTGGCCATATCCTCGGTCTCCAGCTGGCCCCAAGCTCACCTCGGAAATGTTGGTTGTGCCAGACAGAGACTGCAAACCCAAAGGGCTGCGCTGTCCCCATAGAAACCATTCCTGTCCCCGGCTTCCTTACCCTACGGCAGCTGGAGGAGATCAGCGTGGCCATCAAGCCCTTGAGCTCTCCCCTCACTGCCAAGGCAAGAAGCAGGTGGTGTGTGCAAACAGAATGGGGTCTGGGGTCCAGAGCCCCAGATCCCCAGACCCCAGGTTCTCGTGCCTGGCCGTGTGACTTTGGACATGGCATTTCCTCTCTCTGAACCTCAGTTTTCTTGTCTATGGGTACAATCGTCATAGAATCCACCCCCTTGGTTGACGCGCAGGATAGAGAGCGTGTGGGTCCAGCATGAGGGATGGGGCAGGTGCTCGGAAAATGACCGCTGTCCTTACTCCGTGGGAGGGGTGGCTACAGGTCTCCCCCGAAACCCCAAGTCCTCAAGCCCACTTTGGCTTCTTATGGTCAGTGGTGAGCTCATCCTGAGACGGTAGAGTGGGGAAGAGCGTGAGCCTTGGTCTTGACTGCCTGGGACTGGATCCTGCCCGCGCCACTTGCTAGCTGTGTGATCCCAGGCAAGCGATTTGGCCTCTCTGGGCCTTAGTTTCCCCACCCATGAATAGATGGAATAACAGCCCCTGTCGCTCTGTGATGTTGTGATGACCAAATGGGCTCGCAGATGTGAAGGCTAGGGTCCTGCCAGGCCCATGGTGGGAGCCGCCAAGCGCTTGCCGCTCTTCAGAGATCGAAGGGAGGACCGATCTGGTGGCCTCTCCACATTTTACAGAGTGCTCGGGGCCGGGGAAGAGTCCCACTCTGAACCAGGAGGGATTTCACAAAGCAAGGGCCATCCCACTGCAGACGGCTCTGTGCAGGTCCCGGTGGCCCAGGGAAGGGCTGCCCACCCCCACCCTTCCCGGGGGCCCGTGTTTGGGCATCTTCATAAGGGGGAAGGACCAACCTGTTAGTTGCTCGGCCTGGAACCCCAGACTTCTCTCCGACTTCTTCATTTCTGCCACGTCTGGAGGAACCGCGTGTCCTGTCGAGGCTACTTTCTGAACAAACCCAGATGTGAGACCCTGGACTTCGGCCACACCCGCCCACCTCCAGGCCTCGCCCAGTCACCACCTCCTAAAGCCTGGACTGTTGCAGTCACCTCCACCACAATCGGCCCCCATCCCTGCTTGCCCATTAGTCCATTCTCCACATGAAGCCAGAGGGGTTCTTTCAGAATCTGGAACCCAGACCGCGCCCTCCTCTGCTCAGGACCCTCCATGGTTCCCATCTGCCCCAGGGAAAAGCCAGAGTCCCTCCAATGACATGCGGGGCTCTGCACAACATGGCCCCTCGACCCTCTGCCCTCACCGCCTCCCAGGCTGCCCCAGCCGCACCGGCCTTCCCCTAGCCCTCACACGTGCCAGGCACAGTGCAGCCGCAGGGCCTTGGCACCTACTGTTCCCTCTGCCAGGATCACTCTTCGTATAGACATCCTCCTCGCTTAATCCCACTTCAAGTCTATCCTCAAATACCTCAAATATCCCTGTCCTGCTCCTGCTTCAGAATCAGTACCATCTGAGACTCTCCATCCCGCTTCCCTGCTTTGCTTTTCTCTTTAGTGCTTATCATCACCTGAGACACAATATAGTTAATTTACCCAGTAATTTTTTTAATGTTTATTTTATTTTTGAGAGAGAACATGAGCAGGGAGGGGCAGGGAGAGGGAGACACAGAATCCCAAGCAGGCTCCGCCTTTCAGTGCAGAGCCCGACAAGGGCTCGAACTCACAAACTGTGAGATCATAACCTGAGCCAAAATCGGGAGTCTTTTGCTGACCCGACTGGGCCCCATGCACCCCCTTGCCCATTAACGTTTGTCCCCTCTCCACCTCCACCTGTCGCCCTGGCACAGACAGGCAATCAATAAACACCAGTGATGGCGGGGCGCAAGGGAGAAGCGGGGACCAGGCGAGGCTCTGGCCGCCATCCGGGGCAGAAAGGCCGGGGCCCAGTGGGGTGGGAGCGGCGGGCTGTCTCGAAGGGGCAGAGAGGACAGATGGGGACGAGAGAGGACAGGAGCACGGAGCTCCGGTCTCTGGTCTAAGAGTCTGGAAGGACGGAGCTGCCACCAAGGGACACGGGGAGCAGGCGGGAGGAGCAGGTTCTGACTTGGGACACGTCGGATGAGAGCTGCCACTCGGGGTTCACTGAGGCCTGGCCGCCGCTCCAGGGCCTCGGGACCCAGCAGAGTGAAACACCGAGTCCCTGGTGCGGCTCTTTGTCGTCAGTCCGAACCCTGGGGCTGCCGTGAGCTTGCAGTAGCCTTGAACCAGAGTGTGGCGCCACTCCCGGCCTCGGCTTTCCATCTGTCAATGGGATGACAGTCCCTCCCTCCCAAGGCTGCAGTGAGACTCAATGATCTAATGCCTCTGAAGAGCCTGGCACCCAGCGGTCGCTTGTCCAGAGCTGTCTGTCCCCTGTCCACCCCCCGTGATGGCGGTCCCCAGGGGGACTGTGCCACGAGCATTATTTTTAACCGAGGCTCCAGCGAGCTGGGCAGTGGCTCCGAAGGCCGCGGGAAGACCACAGGCCAAGCAGTATCCCCGCTTCCTCGACGCCAGGAGATGGTGGTGTGGAAGCATCAGGCGAGGCCACCCTGTGCCATGCTCTGCCTGGTGACCCTTATGCGAAATTATGTCATGTCACCTGCTGCTGTTTATAAACAGCACTGACCTGCCCCAAGCCGGGTGCCAGGGCAGGGGGGGAAGGGGGCCCCAGCCCAGTCTCCCCGCCCCTCACCCCCATTCTGAGCGGGTGGGGGCTCCTCCCATGAGCCCTCATTGGCCTCTGGCCAGACCCTGCCTGCTTATTTCAACACCTCGGACCATTCTGCAGCTGACCAGCCCTGGGGTATTTTTAAACGCTGGCCTCGGCCAACCTCTTTGTCACATTCCAGTCGGGGCTTGGATTCAGTGCATGTCCCAGTTAGGGGAGCTGGAGAGGGGGGGAGGACACGGTGGGGGATTCGATGACAAACATTTAATGAAATTCCAGGACCTGCGGCCCTACTGTGTGCAGGGCCCTGTAGCAGCAATAGAGGCCCAGGGGACCCACTGCACACAGCTTGCTCTCAACGCGGCCCCGTTCTGGTGAGGGCACTGTGACAGGCGCCAGAATGGAGGCGAAAACGGCAGTGACACCTCAGATGCCCACAGGGCCCAGTGGGTTATGTAAATGAGGGAAGGAAACCCAGGGAGCGGTGACAGGAAGGGGCGGGGACGCTGAAGGGGAGAGGGCTGCTCCTCAGCAAGAGCATCAGGACCAGTATCCCCAGAGGGTCGGACTTTTCAAAAGAAGCTGCAAATCCAGGTTCATGTGGAAGTTCCTGCAAACATTTCTTGACTTTTCAATGTTGGCAACAATTTTTTTTTTAAATGTTAAAAACATTCTGAGCGCCAGATGAAACCCGTTTGTGGGCCGGACGCAGCCTACAAGAGTCAAGTCCGTGGAGGGAAACAGTTTGTGTTTTCTGATGCAAACAGAGGCACTAGAAAAGGCTCAACACACCCGGGCTGAGCACCTGCCAGGAGCTTCCGTTCCGGCCCCCGAGAAGCAGCAGGGCCCAGGCCGGGAGATAGCGCGTTGTTCCGATCCAGGGCCGTGCTGGGGCCAGGGGCTCATGCATCCGCCAGCCTGCGGCAGACACGGCCCCCAGTAACAACCCAATGACATGCACTTCCGGTCAAAGAAATCAGAGTCAAAAACAAAGGTACCAACTACTCAAACTCATCACTCTCTCATTATTTCACTGTTTTCTAGATCCTATTCTATCATGCCACATTACACGATATTATGATATATGATGGATGGATTTAGGATGTCATATGATCTCTTCTCAACCCCAAGTTCCGCGAATCCC
Source organism: Suricata suricatta (assembly GCF_006229205.1). Classification (NCBI taxonomy): domain Eukaryota; kingdom Metazoa; phylum Chordata; class Mammalia; order Carnivora; family Herpestidae; genus Suricata; species Suricata suricatta. The sequence continues at coordinate 95,616,488 of NC_043711.1, read as the reverse complement.
TGTTGAAATTGTTCACGGCCAAGCATTCCCACCACAAAAATTGGCATCCATAAAACCAGAGCTCTGCCTTGCCCTCTGCGGTAAACATTTAGCAGCAAACCAGAGTAAGACAAACACACTGATAATATGTACTGTGTCAGACAATAACACCTACAATGAAGGAAGATAAAGTACACAGAGGGTTAGAGGGAGCTGGAGGAGAGCACTGCAGGTGGGCAGGCCGTGTGGAGATGATATTTGAGCAGAGACCTGAATAAAGTCAGAGAATGAGTCAGACAGACATCTGGCAGAAGGAGGTGTAGGCAAAAGGAACAGCAAGTTTCTGCCTGGGAACAGGTACAAGCTTGCTAGTTCGGCACAGGGAGGAGGCCAGTGTGGCAGGAGCACAGTGAGGGAGGGGGGAGGGAGGGCTGGAGATGAAGCTGGGAAGGTAGGCAAAGGTCAGATAATACAAGGTCTTATAGGCCACAGTGAGGAGGGTGATTTTTACTTTAAGGGAGATGGGAGTTCTTGAGGATCTTGAGCAGGGGAATGTCAGGACTTGATTCATCTTTTAAAAAGTTTCCTCTGACTGATGGGTGGCGTGGAGCAAGGCTGGAAGCTTGGGGGCAAGGGAGGAGGCCATGGTCACATTCCAGGCAGGTGAGGATGGTGTCTGTAAAGATGGCAACAAGAATATGGATTCAGAATGTGTTTGGCAGTTGAGTCAACAGGACTTCTGATGAATGGGACGTGTGGGGCCAGGGAACAGGGGACCAAACATGCTCTGTTTTGGCCCCTGTTTGATGGCGGGGGCCAACTCCTGAGTTAAGACTAGTAGGCAGGACCAGGGCCTGGGAGGGACACAGGAGCCTCTGTTTTGTAATGTTTGAGAGGTCTGTGTGATACCCACGTGGAGGAGTTCCGGAAGCAGCATCTCTCTGTTGCTACGGCAACCCCAAGCCGGGGGAAAGCGTGTTGGGGGTTGATGGGGGTTCTGGGAAGGACTTACAGTGAAGAAGGTGTGAAGTTTAAGGGGAAGCCTCTGGCAGGTAGAGAATGGAGGAACAGCATCTGAGGGAGGGAACAGCAGGGGCAAAGGCCTGGAAGCAGGAAAAGTATCACCTTCCTGTAGACTGTGGGGGGGGGGAACCCGGGGAGGAGAGGAAGGCGGTAGAGCCCGCCGCTGGAAGGCGTCCTGGGGGCACCGGAGTGCGTGGTGAGGGGTGCAGGCCACCGAGAAGGAAACACCGCATCCAGGGCCGGCCTTAGGCTGCTGGGCTTGGAGCTCCTGCTCCCAGCATGCACAGCGAAACCCCTCTCCGAGTCGCGGGGGCCCTTGCCAACCCGGCCACCGTCTTGAGAATTTATGCCAACGAACCAAGAAAACAATGCAACCCTGAAGGGATGGAGGAGGGACTTAAAAAAAATTCTGGACTCTTTAGTTTGGGATTCCCATCACAGGGAAGGACCAGGAGGTCACGTCCCAGGACTGAGGTGACTGCGGCATCGTGGGGGGCTTGGGTGTGAACAAGACCTTTGTGACCATCCTCTGGGAAGAGGCCTGGGGACAATGGCTCTGGCCCTCAGACTTGGGGCCTGCCCTGTCCTTGGTTCGGGTCGGAGTTTGAGGTGGGCTTTTCTGCCACATATTTGCTGTGTGATCTTGGGCAAGTCGCTGGTCTTTCTGAGCCTCAATTTCCTTATCTATACCGAAGTCTAACAATGGCCCCTGTGACTGTGTCACTCACCTGCCCCTCAGCCGCTGGGGATGAAGAGAGACGACACAGAGCAATGATTCAGCACGGTGCTCACGCCGTGTTCCCAATATAGGCAGCCGTCCATCATTATTTGCACCATTATTACTAATTGTGGAGGGCTCGCTCAGGCCAGGCTTTGAGTTACATGCACTATGTCATTTGAGCCTCCTTCCCTCCCTGCGCGTGCGGATTATTACCAATTCCACTTTACACACGGGGAAACAGCCTCTGAGAGTTGAGAGGGCTTGCTCAGTGTAAAATTGCTAGCGGGTCACACAGCCAGGATTTGAACCTATATCTGACCTCGAAACTCACTCTTGGGCTCATTCTGGGTTCTGCCTCCCGTGAGTCACATCGGGCTCCGGAAGTTCAGGAAATAGTAGTCTGTGTGACCCGTGGCATCCGTGCACATCGGGGCGCCCCTCCCCTTCCCAGAGCCAGCCAGCTCAGACTCCATGCTTATGCTGCAGTGTAGACACGCCACCAATGATGGCTGCCCCAGGCAGCAAAGGGCCTGGGGAAGCAGAGCCCTCGGCCAACCTGATGCCTTCCTCTCGAAGCAGGAGTCCAGCCGGGCACCCGTGTCCCATCCATAAACGTGCCCAAAAATAGCTTGCTGGTCCCGGCCAGGACAAGAGGGCCAGGACGTCCTGTTCCCACTGGCTCTGGCCAAAGAGTGACCGTGCACTTGGCCTTCCCCATTGGAGGCTGCCGGGAGGGAGGGCAGAGCTCATCCTGTCTGGGGACTCCTGGGAATAGCTGGGCACCGGCATCCCTGACCTCGACGTCGCAGGGCCCCCTGGTGCCCCGCTGGTCGGGGAGGCGGCCGCGGGCGGAAGCCAGCAGCTTCCCTGGGACGTTGAGGGCTCGGACATCAGGGGGAGCGTGTGGGGGGCCAGCGTCAGGAGCTGCCGGGGTGTGCTCTGTGCCTCACCTGCACCGTCGACTTTGCCCTCACAAATGCCCCGGAAGGAGCTCCCGTTACCCCCCTCCGACGGGGAAACTGAGGCTCGCCTGCCCAAGGGCAAGTTGAGTGGCCAGGATGTGAAGCCAACCAGGCAATTCACGTCAAACTTGGTGGCTTGAAACAACACAAACTTCTCCTCTCACAGTTCTAGGGGGTCAGAGGTCAAAAATAGGTGCCCTGTGGCTAAGACCCAAGTGTCGGCAGCGCCGTGTCCCTTCTGGAGCTTCTGCTCCAACGCCACCCACGTTTCTTGGTTCTGATTCTCGTCACATCTCCTCTGACCCAACCCTCCTGCCTCCTTCTCCCAAGGACGCTGTGACCTTGACCCTACGGGATAACTTTATCCCATCTGCCACGTCAGGTCAGGGGTTCACGGGTTCCAGGGACTGGGGCGTGGACATCTTAGGGGGACCATCATCCACCCAGCACGAACCTAGAAGCCAGCCCCCGCCGCGTCCTTCTGGCTTTGCCTGAGCAGCAGGGCCCGGAATGGGCAGGGGAGAGCCGGCGCGGGGGAGGGGAGGGGGCAGCCTGGGTCTCTCGGAGGGAGGCCTGGCGCGGTTATGTGAGAAAGTCCCTGGGGGAGAGGGCAGGCCCAGAGACGACGGAGGTGGGCGGGAGCGGACGGGGCACCAGCAGATAAGATGTAGGCCCAGGTGGCCACAGCGGCAAGAATCTGGAAGTCCTGGTTTTAATGTGACAGCTGCGATTCTGAAGTGCCGGCAAATGGAGGGAAAGCCCCACATGCACGTGTCTATACACACGCTTTGTGGGTCACACAGCACACGGCGGGGAACTCGTGGCCACGGGCCCGCCGGGGAGGGCGGGAGAGGGCACGTCCCTGCCGAGGGCAGGAGGCGCTGGCACGTCGGCGGAGCGGCCTGGAGGAGCTCGCTGGCCAGCTCTGTCCCGTGGGGGACGCCTGGGCAGAGGGGACTCAGGAAGGGCCGCAGGGCCTCGGCAACGTCGAGGGGAGGAGCAGGGTCAGACGTCAGACGGATGCCGGGTCAGCTGGCCTCAGTCCCGGCTGCGAGTCCGTGCCGGCAGGAGGGCCGTGCGGCCAGGGACAGGTCACCTGGCCTGCAACGTGCTCCAGGGGGGTCCAGACTCACCCCTTCTAGGACAAGCCGCTGCTTCCCCCGCCCTGGGGACCCAGCACCGCACATAGCAGAGTGAGCACCTGTCTTCAGCGGCCACGGACGGGCCATCGATGGGGAATTGGACTTGGGGCTGAGTAAGTGAGGGCTCAGAAGCGCTCAGCTCCTCCTCCACGGACCCCTGCACTCGCTGCCCCATCCGTAAGATAAAGATAATGAGTGATTTCTGCTCCTTATCACTGAGCGCCAACTGAATGTCACATATTCTGTCCTCCAACACCTATGGCCTCTATTTTACAGGTGGAGAAACTGAGGCCAGGACACACAGGCACATTGGCTAGGAAGGGACAGACTTGGGAAGGAGCGCCTGCCCCAGAAACCATTCTCTCGGCCCCCCCCCCACCCCCTCGCCCAGTCTCACTTCTCAGCTATGTCTCATAGAAGCTCTTAGGGGACACGGGTCGGGGCATCCTTGGGGGGAACACGGAGGAAGCCCTCTGTTCTGAATTTACCTCTTCCCAGCTTCAGACAGGCGCCAGTTCTCGACCTTGTGGACCGGAGCCCCTTGGTGCCTTTAGAGATTTCAGACTACTGTTCCTCTCTCAGGGTTGTGGCCGTGAGGCCCGGGCACTTTTCAGGTTCTCTGCCCTAGGCCGTGCTGGGACTCTCCAAGCCATTTTATTTTTTATTTAAAAAAAAAACTTTTTTAATGTTTATTTATTTTTGAGACAGAGAGAGACAGAGTGTGCGAGTGAGGAGGGGGCAGAGAGAGAGAGGGAGACACAGAATCTGAAGCAGCTCCAGGCTCCAAGCTGTCGGCACAAAACCTGACTCGGGGCTTGAACTCACAAATGCGAGATCATGACCCGAGCTGAAGTCGGACGCTTAACTGACTGAGCCACCCAGACGTTCCCTCCTTAAGCTATCTGAAAATGATAGCGCCCAATTGCTGGACCTACTATGTGCCAGGCACTTGAAAGAAATGGGTTCTTTTAACCCTGAACAATCCCGTGAGGTGGGGCTTAGGACAGAAGAGGAGACTAAGGCCGGGGGGGGGGGGTGGTGAAGTCCCCTCCCCAGGCCACGCAGGCAGAAACAGGGCAGGTTCAAAGCCACCCTGCGAAGCTCTGTGCCATGTGGCTGCGCTCGTGGCCGCTGGGGGCGGGGTTTCTGCTCTCCACCCTCCTCGGGCCACTCCTTTGTCAGGGAGAATGCCTGACAGTTGTTTTTCTCATTAGTCCCCAGTTTGGGGGCTCCTTCCTGGGGCTGGAGGGCTGGGTGCTAATGTGTTCAGGGGGCTCCCTTTCCAAGGCCTCCTCTCCTCTCGCACACAGGGCACCATGGTGGTGACACCTTGTCCAGGGAAGGCGAGGCGGGAACTCGTGGGGACACCGCAGGCGTGGGGCAGGGGCAAGCTTTGGGGATCCCAGATCCCAAATGTCCAGGGAAAGGCTGGCAGGAGGCGGGCTGGAGTTGCCCAACTCAAATTTGGCTGGTTCTTATCAGCCCCCGGGGTCCTCCTAGCAGCGGGTGGAATCAAAGCAGGCCAGGGCTGTTTGCTTACTTTTGCCCTTTTTGGCACAAGGAGATCAAAGTGAGGCCTCTGGTCTGCCCACCTCCCCCCTCCTCTTCCACGGCTCCTCCTCTCCCTCGCAAGGCCCTAAAGTGGAGAGTTGGCACAGATTTGCACCAAGCCGTGGGTCGCGGGCTTCACGGGCACAGACCCTCCAAACGAGGAGCGACAGCTCTGCCTCTCTCCGTTGGCAGGGGGGAAAATGAGGCCCCGAGAGGGAGGCCACTCTTTGGAGGTCGCTCAGGCCTTTCTGACTCCCAGGTCCATGCTCCCCCCACCCCGCATTTTCTAAAAAGTTTATTTATTTACTTCCAGAAGAGAGAGAGAGAGCGGTGGAGGGGTAGAGGGAGAAAGAGAGAGAGAGGGAGGGAGAGAGAATCCCAAGCAGGCTCCACACCACCAGTGCACAGCCTGATGCGGGCTTCGAACTCCCAAACCGGGAGATCATGACCTGACCCGAAATCCAGCGGCGGACGCTTAACTGAGCCACGCAGGCTCACACCCCCCGGCCCAGGTCCACAAAGTTAACTGCTCCTCAAGCCACATTCCTGCTTCCACATTTGCATTTCTGCTTAGAAGGTGACATGCATACAAAGGTGGCCAACAGCAGAGACCCAGCTCCCGGAGCCCCCTGAGCCTGTGTGCGGTGCCCAGGCCGGAGATCAGGGCTGCACATTTCACCGACCTCAGGGTCCAGGCAGGACGCACAGATGGTGGAGCAGCCAGGAGGGAGCCGGTGTGGAGGGGCAGGGACTCTGGTGAATCGGAAAGTCCCTACCCCCTCCCACCCTGTCCCCCCAGTTTTGACTCCGTACCAGTCCAGGGCTGTCTTGGGAAAATGAGGGCTCTTTGTCATCAGGGCTTTTGGGCAAATCAGAACTCCAGATGTTTCACATGAAACCTCTGTGGGTCTTTTTAAAATATGGTGTAAGATAGGATTCTATTGCATTTTAGGAATACATCGATACTGTAATCAATAATCGATACAGTAATAAATCTGCTGATGCTCTGCAGGAAATACTCTGTTTTCCCAGCGAGCTGAGGCACCGCCTTCATCCTAGTCCACCCCCACCCCCGTTCTTCTATTTCATATTTTCATTTGTAACCCCCGACATCATTTTATCCAACGGGAAAAAACCTTGTCAGCCACTACTTGGAATCGTATTCCGTGTACGTATGTACTAGACTCTGCTCCTTCCTCCCCAGAAAGGAAGTCGAGACTGAAACCAGGGGCTTCTTTTTGGTTGCTTTTTTGTTTTTTTGGTTCTTTTGTTTTCCTCTCTGTGATGGCGTTCATTTTTGTGAACATCACACTTATCTGATGTCGCAGGTTTTGGGAACCCAAACCACAGACACAAATACGCCATGTTATTCTTTGAAGGACTGTGTGGCGAGATAAGGGAGCGGGGTGCTGGGGATCTGCCGCAGGGCGTGTATCTGCAGAATTAGGAGGCCAGGGTTCATTTTTCGGTTCACTGTCGTCAGCATTTTTGGTGGGGGCCTTGGTCACCGGCTGCTCAGGCCACATGGCGCGTGCTGTCCTGAACAGCCAGGTGCTGGGCACGGGGGGAACCCAGGGGCCACAGTGGTGCCGCAGCGTCAGCCTCTCCTGAGGACGCTGTAGAAAAGGCAGGCGGCCCCAGGTGCCCGGGGCTCAGCGTGCAGCGATGTCCATCTTCTGGCGGATTCTGAGTTAACCCGAAAATCCTGTTTGGTTTTCCTGTGTGCTTTTTGAGGGTGTCACTCAAACGCCTGAATCCCTTCTCTGACCCAAGTGTCATTTGGTCTGCAAAACCCTGCTTCCTGCTTCTGCCCCGGCCCCCCTGCAACCTGATATCCACACGCAGCCAGGACCTAAGGCAGGTGACGTCCCTCTCTGCTCAAAGCCCGCCCGTGACTCTCTCTTCACCGAGGGCCAACTCCAAGTCCTTCCTTGGTCTACCAGGCCTCTGTCTGCCTGGTCTTCCCCTCCCCTCCTCTACCCTCTCCTCCTACATCTCTCCCATACAATGCACTGGCTCAGGGCCTTTGCACTTGCTGCTTTTTTTTTTACATTTTTAAAAAAATGTTTATTATTTTTGAGAGAGAGACAGAGACAGAGCACGAATGGGAGAGGGGCAGAAAGAGAGAGAGAGAGAGGGAGATGGGAATCTGAAGCAGGCTCCAGGCTCTGTGCTGTCAGTACAGAGACTGAGGGGGGGCTCCAACTCATGAACTGTGAGACCATGACCTGAGCTGGAGTTGAACGCTTAACTGACTGAGCCCCCCAGGCACCCCTGCACTTGCTGCCTTCTTACTTCCTCCACTGTCACACCTCTTATCAGACAGGCTGTCCCTAACTCCTGCAAGTGTCTTTCTCAAAAGAACTGTTTACTTAACCCTCCTGATTTTTTCTTCACCTACCTGACATGTTAGGTATTTATTCTTCTGTTTATTATCATTGGACCTAAGTTCCCAAGAATGTGTGTTTGTGTGTGTATGTGTCTGGTGCCTGGAAACTGTAAGCCCCATAATTTCTTCTTTTGTGTGAACAAATGCAAGAATCTTGGGGCCAACCATTCCACACCAAAGGGTTTAGTTCAGCTCACTTGGGACAATGAGAATCATAAAGGACTTTTAAACTGGGGACTTATAGGGGCGCCTGGGTGGCTCAGTCGGTTAAGCGTCCGGCTTCAGCTCGGGTCATGATATCACAGTTCGTGGGTTCGAGCCCCTGAGTTGGGCTCTGTGCTGACAGCTCAGAGCCTGGGGCCTGCTTCCGATTCTGTGTCTCCCTCTCTCTCTGACCCTCCCTTGCTCGCGCTGTCTCTTTCTCTCTCAAAAATAAATTTAAAAAGATTAAAAAATTTTAAAAAACTAAACTGGGGACTCACACGATCGCTCGGTGTGGGAATGACGTAGCTTCCGAGAAAGGCCGCGAGCCCTGCGTGTGGGGCGTGCATGGTGGGTGGGCCACCAGCTATGGCGTGGGGAATACAGACAATATCAGTGCCTTCCTGGTAGGAATGTCTCAGGGATTCAGCCAGGTGCTCTGTGTGTGATGCTTCGCCCCACGCCTGGCCTGGCGTGTGCACGTCACTCTAAGTCCCAACTGTAGTGTGCGGACAGGATTAGCCGGTGTCCAGGTTCCCAGGCGAGCGACAGGCAGGATGGGAGCCCCAGAGGTTGGAAACAGAGGAAGAGGAAGTCTGGGGGGTTGCTGGAGGTCGCGGGCACCAGGCTCAGAGCAGGGCAAAGGGTTGGGGGTTCTGTGAGGCATCTAAGGGACCATGTCCAGATGGGAGGGGGACTCCACTGAGAAGCCCAGTGTGGACGTACAGAATCAGAGATTCTTGGTGCGAAGGAGCCGACTGAAGGCCCGAGAATGGCCCTAAATCAGAGACTGCCCGCGCGGAGAAGGAGCGGAGGCGGGGATGGTGCCCCGAGGGGCTCCCAACGCCCCCCCTGTGCTCAGGCTGATCTCCTCAGGCTGGGGAGGGCGCCCCCTCCTTGGGCACATGGGCCGATACCCCACAAATAAAGGAGGGTTCTCTCAGCTGGGGGGAGAGCTGACAACAGCAGGGGAGGAGCACTCAGCAGCACCTGCCACACCCGTGCTAAGCGGAAGCCTTCTATCCCGTCCTCCTCTCTCCTCAGCTCCCCAAACTTCATTTCCGGTCTCACTCCACGTATCGGTCACCTATGGCTAGAACAACGCTGTGTAACAAGCCACCCCAACCATTCACTCTCTTGAATATGGAATTGCTGCAGGTCAGCTGACCGGATGTGGGTGTGGCCAGATGGCTCCGCTGGTCTCACACGCCGGCTCTTCGGCTGGAGGTGAGCGGACCTGGGCCGCCTGTGTGGCTCTGCTCCGCTTCACACGTCTCTCCTTGTCTCCTGGGACCCGGGGGCCATCCCCCATGTGTTTGGGGACAGTGGTGGGAGAAACAGGGGAGTCAGATGGGAACATGCAAGTTCTCCCACTGACACACCCTCACTGTCGTCTCATTCGGTGGGTGAGTGAAAGCAAGTCACGGGGCTGAACTCAAGTCCAGGGGGAGGAAATACGCTCCACCCCCTGTGGGAGGGGCCCCCAGGTCTCACGTCCCTAGGCGTGGATACAGTGAAGGGCAAAGATTCCTTTGGCCTCACATCACCCCCATTCGCTGGAGATCCTGCCTTCCTGACATCTCCTTTTCACTCTCATTCATGGGTTTCCCTTTTCTCTCCCTTTTCTGCCTCCATATTCAAGAAAGTAAACAGTTGGGGATGGTTTGTTATGCAGCACTGCTATAGCTGCAGGGGACCGATAGATGCATCCAGACGGAAGCCCACACACTGCTGACAGTACAGAAAAGGAGAAAACACCACACAGGTCCCTGATAATATCTTTGAGTCTTTCTACTAACAAGCCTTGTGTTACTTGTGACAGACACTGCTCGGTGCCTGCTCAGTACCCACCCTCCTTTTTGTCGTTGTTTATAGAACCCCATTTGTATTTGGGGTCCCAGTGGTCCAGCAGAAAGCAGATACCCTCTCCTAGACTCCTTCACGGCAAGGAGTGGCCCTGCCACCCAGGCGTGACCAATGCAGACTAAGTAGCTCCTGGGAAAGCTTCAAAAGAGAGACCAACACAGTGGGCACGCTGCTCAGCCCTCGCCCCTTCTTCCCGCCCGTAATGGAGGAATCAGCTAGAAGGGGAGTGGCCATCTTGCAACCGTGACCAACCATGGGGACAAAGGCCGCGTGTTCAAGAGGGGCAGGTGGAGGGTGGAGAAGAACCTGTGCCCCCAGGGGTCTCGCCGAGTCATCCTATCAGCCCTGGCTGCCTACCCCGTGTTCTGGCTGCAGGAGACATCAGGCACCTGCTAAAGAGCAGATTTATGTTCCTTGAAGCTGACCGTCTGCCCGATGGGCCTCCCGTCCCTCTCTGGGCTCCTGACAGGATGAGGAGGTGCATTTTCCTAACGCTTACATCAGTTTGCATTGGGTTTTCCTGTCCTTGCCTTTGAATGCGTCTTAATGAAAACCTGAGCTCTGCAGTGAGTTGACTTTTGAGAAATTGAGATATGCCTCATCTTGGACTTGGGCGACATGGGAGGACAAGGGATCACTCTTGTTCTCCCTGGAAAATCTGACGGCAAGAGAGAGGCAGTATGATTTCCCGGGATCCTTCTGCTGGGACCCATAGGACTCAGGGCCGACCTCCAGTTTACACACCCATGAAGAGTCCTGCTAATGAAGGTGGTTATTTTTTTGTTTTTGAAGAGGGAGGCTAAGGTCCAAGGAGGCAGATTTACCACCTGAGGCCCTCAGCAAGAGCTAGGGCTGCCCGATGGTGGGACTGCCTTCTCCTTCTCCTTTCCGGGCTCCTGTCTTCTCATCGGTAGAATGGGGCTGCTGAAGATCAAAGCCTTGCAAATATTTCATTTCAAAGTAGGTAGAACCCTTTTATAGCCAAACCTTTACTTATTGTCCAACCCATAAAAAAGATAAAAGAGAAACTGCTCAGAGTGAGGGGGTTCAGGAGGCCTGCAGCCTCTTCCTGGGGCCCCAGGGCCCCCGGGCACCTCACAGCAATCCTGGGCTCCCCGGGAGGCTTTTAGGAGACATCAGTCTAGACTATTCCAAGACCTTTGGAAAAACTTGAATCTAAGAGGGGAATTGGGGCGCCTGCGAGGCTCAGTCCGTTAAGCGCCTGACTTTGGCTCAGGTCATGACCTCACGGTTCGTGGGTTCGAGCCCCGCATTGGGCTCTGTGCTGACAGCTCAAAGCCTGGAGCCTGCTTCACATTCTGTGTCTCCCTTTCTCTCTCTCTCTCTCTCTGCCCCACCTCCGCTCACATTCTGACTCTCTCAAAAATAAAATAAATGTTAAAAAAAAAAAGAGGGGAACCTCTGATCTTGCAAACGTCGCTAAAAAGTTTTTCAGAAGACAGGCACACACACGGCAAAACAAAACCAAAGACTTTCCAGCTGCGCGAAAGGCCAAGGAACAGGGAGTCACCCCCTCCCATCGGTGACTCACCGGTCCTGCCGGCATGGCCACTGCCCAGGCCCTCGTGCCCCTCCCAGAGACGGCCTGTGGTCTCGCAGCAACTGTGTATTGTCCCCTCTTTCCGTAACACACACACACACACACACACACACACAGAGTGAAGCCTTCTACAATCACTATTTGCATCTTGCATCTTGTTTTTCTCAGTTAACATTACATCTTGGTGGTTTTTCCAAATCGCCGCTCAGAGGTCTGCTTCATTCCCTTCAATGGTTGCGTGATATTGGAAAACGAATTTATTTGGCCAGAAGACCCCCGTTCTTGGGCACTCGGGCTGTTTCCAGTCTTCCGCCACATCCAAGAAGCCCACCGTGGAGGTCCCCGGGTCCTTACACAGGCATCTCGGTGCACATGGATTATTTTAGAGGCTTGGTTTCTCTCTCTGCTTTGTGTCTTTTTTTGCTTATTAGCATTTTCAAATTTTTATTCCATGAACATGTCCCATTTGTATAATAATTAAAAAGATATGTTTACAGGCTCAGGCCTCAAACCTCAGCCAAGTGAGATAAACAGCCCCACGCATCAGCACAATCCAGGAAGGACGAAAATGGGCCCCTGCCACCGAGGCCGGCTTGGCCGGGACCTCGCGTTTCGAGACAGGCGTGCGCCACGGCCCGGGCCGGTCTGTGAGACGCGCCCTGAGCGCACGGCCTGGGTTCTAGCTCGGGCTGTGCCATTAACTTGCCAGGCCATTCCAGGCAAAATCGCTGAGCCTGGCTAGGCTGTCAGAAGGGCGTTTACCGCGTGCCAGGCTCCGAGCTAAGGATGATATGGTGTCTGGTGACGTTGGTGTTAGTATCCCCACTTTCCAGATGAAGAAAAAAAGACTCAGAGGGATGCAGCGCCTGCCAGTCTCCTCCAGGTCAGGTGGGAATCACCATCCATCCATCCCCACCCTCCCCTCAAGTGCCAGCGGCTCTACCCTCAAACTACAGCCCTGTCTCTCACCAAATCCTCACCACGGCCTTCAAGGCCCTCCGTGATCTGCCCCCCACCAGCTTCACAACACCACTCTTGTCCCCGACGCTTCCTCTGGCTCTCTCTGCCCCATCACACCAGCCTCATTCCCAACCGCAGGGCCTTTGCACTTGCTGTGTCCCCCACCTCAAATTCTTTTCCTTCCCGCCAGGTCCAGTCCCAGGTTAAGACAAGTGAGATGCCCAGAGGGAAAAACCTAAGGAGGTGCTCACTGTCAAGTGCCAGCCTGCCCTTGACTGAGACTGAGGGCAAGGGTCCCCTTCCATTCTGCAGACTGGGCCGTTCCCTGGCCTCACCCTCATCTAGCTCTGCTCCCCAGACGTGCCTCTTCTCATCTTTGGAGCTTTGCCTCAAGTGGCCTCCCGTCCTCAGAGAGACCTCCCTGACCTCTGAGTTAATGCTGTCCTTGTCACCATCCAGCCTGCCACTTAGTCTTGTTTCCTCTGTGGCTCTTATTACAGAAGGAATGGTTGGCACCCATCTCCGTCCACGGGGTTGTAGGTCTGACTGCACAGACCATCTGTCTCCCTCTCAAACATTTCCCCGGTGCCCAGCGCAGTGCCAGCATTATGGAAATACTCAGGAAACGTGTGTGGGATGGATGGATGAATGAATGAATGAATGGGCTGGTCAGCCGTGGACCCAGGATTGGAACCCAGGGGGGCCAAAGTCAGTCCTCCCGTCCACGGCTGAGAAGCAGGGAATTTAGATCCAATCGGCCAGGGGACCCTTGACGGTGGCCTGTGTCCCAGCCTGTCCTGTGTGTCCAAGGACAGACTGCCCGAGGAAACTTCCGGCAGGGAGGAGCTTGGCCACCATCAGGGGGGCTGCTCGCAGCCTCGGGCCTTCGTGAGGCCAGCTGTGCCCCCCGCCCTCCCCCCCCTGCCCCGGCCCTGCCCCGCTCTAGTTTTTATTTTTAGTGGCGAGTTTTTGGGCACGGCGAGCTCTCCTTAGGAAAAGTCCAACAGGAGGATGAGGGAGGCGGTTTTGAAATCCGGTGGGAAAGTAGGTCAGGCCGGGCTGCTGGCCGGGGTCCAGACGATAAGGCCTCAGTGGAAGTTTAATAACGTGAGCGGCCGTCTCCATGACATAATTCATAACTGAGAGGAAATGGCAATTAAGGGGCAATTGTGCAACGCGGGACAAGCCTCCTTCGCAGCTCATAAAAGCGGGAGGATCCTGTCACTCTGGGGCCCCTGGGGGTGGGGCTGGCGGCCCGTGGGGACCCGGGGCTCAGTTTCTACACTGGGGGGCTTGCACCCATCTACCCCCTCTGCTTCAGGCCTCGGGGAGGGGGGAGGGCATGTGAAGCAGAGGCTCCCTTGAGCAAGCACCTACTATGTGCACACGTGGGCTCAGGGCTGGGGGGCCACAGAGCTGGAATTTCGCTGTGGGCGGGAGGTCTGTGCACAGCTGGGCCATCTTGATGCTGCCTTGTCAAAATGGAAAATCGCTTTGATTATTGAATAAACTGTACAACAGACACCTCTGGTCCTTATTCCATCTCTTCCCTCCCCTTACCAGTTCCTATGGATTTTTGATTTCTGCTTTATACATTCTCTGTTTTTTTTAATCTTTCTGTGAGCACTCTTTGCACACACACACACACACACACACACACACACACACTGAATCCACCCTGGCACCACTTTTCCTCCTTGAACAAATCAGGTAGGTGCCCACCCCAGGACCTTTGCACATGCTATGCCCCCTGCCTGCAGTGCTCTTCCCCTAGACATCCACATGGCTCACCTCTCAACTCCTCCAGGTGTTTGCTCCAATGTCATCCTCCCATTGGAGCCTTACCTGAGCAACCTTTCAAAAACAGCAGACACATCTGTGTCCCCTCCTTCTCCTGCTTTAGTTTTACCTACAGCACCCACCACAAATCAACCTATCTGCGGTTCACATATTTTATGGTCTGCTTGGTCCCAGTATGTTAATGGCACCAGCAAGGAGATTTTTGTCCGTCTTGTTCATAGCTGCACCCCCAGCGCCAGGAACTGTGCCTGGCGTACTGTCGGAACTCAGGAAGTACTGGTGAATGGAATGAATGAAGGAAGGAATGAATGTTTGCTATGATTACTGACCGCTAAAAGGCTAACCACGCACTGGTGTGGTTTGGAGGCTGATCCACCAATACTCTCGTGCAAAGGAGCAAAGCTCTGCTTGCAGAAGGGGGTCCTCGCAGAACTTGTCCCGATAGCGCACACGCACTCACACTCACTCACTGCCCTCACACACACTCAGATACACCCAAACCCTGGGACACCACTCACTCGTGCAATTACACATACACGCTCATTTTGTTATGCACACACGCAAACACACGCTCCCATGCTCAAACACGTTTGTGCACACAGATACCACACCCACGTGAACACACGTACCCACGCTCACTCGCCTTCTGAAAGCTGCACACTCACATGCTCCCACATTCTTAGACACACAGCCACTCCATACACGTGCACACAGTGAACCCCCCAGACAACCTCAGCCGTGCCTCCTGGGACACACACACACACACACACACACACACACACACACGCACACACCAGCCCTTCCTGAAGGTGGAGGCCCCAGGGAGCCAGTTCTCAGCTGCATTTTGAGAAGTGGGGGCAGACCGCACGCCCTGCCCCCCGTGCACCCTGGATCTCCCCGCCCTGACCCCGGACAGCCAGGAAGCCGCCCCGTGCAGGCACATCGGGTTGGGACCGGTTCTGTCAGCAGTGGGTGTGTGATGCCCACATCAGCCCTGACTGTGCCGCCTCCGGGCACGTCTGCCCGGCTCATCTGTGCCCAGGGCACCCGCCCACTTCCTCCGCATCGGAGGACGGCCCGGCCCTGCTGACATCAGGCGGTTTTGGGGCCTGCCTGGCACCCAGCACAGAGGAAGGAAGCAATCTTCCCCAGCCACGGGGGGCCACTCGAGGCGCCCCGGGCCGGCGCGGCCCTCTGTGACCCAGGTCCACTGCACCCGGAGCCTGGATCTTCACCCGCAGGGGCACCACGGCCCACAGTAGGGTCACCGTTCGGAGGACTGAATTAGCCACCCCCCCGTGAGCTCCTTCCCTTTTGTCCCCGAGAATAAGGACGACAGTGACAGGCTCATCCGGCCCTTCTTGCGCGTCAACCGCCGCTCTGACTTGGGCGCCTTATCTCATTAAATCTTCACGGCGGCCCTCCCGCGGGGGCTGTGTGCATCCTCCGTCTACACGAAGCAAAGGAAGGAGGCGCAGAAAGCCTGGGGGCCTGGCCCACAGAGCGGGACTTGAGTCTCGGTGGTGGTCTGGCTCCAGATCCCCACTCTCGACGCCCCCCCGCCCCGGCCTGCATGTGTGGTTTTTATTTGTTGTTTGCTTTTGTGAGTCTCCGATAGCCATGGCCTCGCAAGGTGCATCCATCTGATCTCGGCAACAATCTCATGAGCTGGACACCAGTATTAGCCCCATTTAACAGATGAGGAAACCGAGGCTGAAATGCCCCATCCCCCGGGAGCAGACTACAAGAGGCAGAGCCGTGTTTGCACCTGGGTCTGAGGGCTCTCTGTATGATGTCAGGGTGTCCCTCTGACAGGACCAGAGGGAGGGAAATGGGGGCTCCTGGGGACCTTGGTGGCCACAGAACAGAGAAGTAATAATACACTGATGACGATACCACTTTTTTTACTTTTAAAATAATGGGAAATAATGAACCTGCCATAAAATACATAGACATTTACGGGTTCCATTTAATGAGTTCTTTTTATTGTTGTTGTTAGAGAGAAAGAGAGAGAGTGCGCACGTGCGCACACACACACACACACACACACACACACACACACACATATGCATGAGCAGAGGAGGGTCAGAGAGAGAGGGAGACAGAATCTGAAGACAGGCTCCAGGCTCTGAGCTGTCAGCACAGAGCCCGACATGGGGCTCGAACCCATGAATGGTGAAATTATGACCTGAGGCGAAGTCGGACGCTTAGCCAACTAAGCCCCCCAGGCGCCCCCATTTAATGAGTTCTGACAGGTGCACTTTAGAATCAACCACCCCGAACAAGATACAAACACTCCATGACCAGCGTCTCCAGGCTCCTTCCCAGGAGACCTGAGCCACCTGCAGTCCCAGGCCACCGCTGATCTGTGGGCCACCATCCCTGGGCCATTTTGTCTCATCTAGAGGTTCAAACAGAGCTCACCGTGCAACGTTTGCTCTGTGTCTGGCTCCTTCCCGTCACACACCGCGGGCGCGGTTCTCCGTGCTGACGCCGGCATTGGTATGTGGCTCCTTTCTGCCGTGAGAACCTTCCAGGGCTCCTTTGTCAGAGGGCATCCGACTTTCTGGCCATTGTGAGAAGCCGTGCACACTGAGCACCTACTTTGGGCCAGTCGCTGTATCGACACAATGTCCTATGCAGGCACCGGGTCTGCTAATCTCCACGCCAAGTAGATGCCACTGTGCCCACTTCGGGGCAGGAGGAAACGCAGGCTCAGGATGAAAAACCCAAAGGCGCACAGCTCACCGCGCCCAGGGCAGGATAGGGACGCCGAGCAAGGTGTGCAAGAGGACAGGCGGTGCCCCTGGCCTGGGAACACACATTTGGCGGGAAGTGAGCTGCGGCAACCACAGTGAGATCAGCACGCTGCATTTGTTAGGCGCCTACTATGTTACGTTCCTTTGCATGGGTCAACCCATCTGGTCCCCCCAACGGCCTCTGCTATGCTGCTCTGAAACCGGAGAAACTAAAGCACAGGATGGCTGAGTCGTCTCTCCAGAGTCACAAGGCTAGTGAGGAGCAGAGCGGAATCGCCCAGGTGATCAAGTCCTTTAGCCAGAAGTATACGTGGCCACAGGAGCCCCCCCCCTCCCCCATTTAGTTAGTGGCTCTAGTGGGCCAGCCCTGGAGGCATTTCCACTCATGATTACCTCCCCTCCTGTCTGGGATCCAAGGCCCTGGTGCTGGGAGTGCAAGCAGCAGGTTTGAAGGTCAGGAGCTGGATTCGAACATTTATTTATTTATTATTATATTTAGTAATCGCTACACCTGACATGGGGATCAAACCCACGACCGTGAGATCAAGAATCGCATGTTCCTCCAGCTGAGCCAGTCAGGCGCCCCAAGAGCAGGCCTCTAAATACAGCGTCTGAATCTGGGCTGTGTCATTTGCTGGCTGTGTGACCTTTGATCAGTCACTTAACCTCTCTGAGCTTCCATTTCCTTATCTGTAAAATCAAAGAAGATGGCGATGATAATGACCTCAGGAGGGTGCAGTGAGTCAAGTAGGGAATCAGTGGAGCCAACACGGACCTGCATTTTCCTACCTGCCTGGATCCTTCGGCGCCTGACAAGCCTCACAGTAACCTTGCAAAGCACGTGCTGTTTAACCCCATTTTACAGACCAAAAAACTGAGTCTCCAGATATCATCTTCATATGCCAAAAGTCTCCACACATACATCTCCTGCCAGGACATCTCACCTGACCTCAGGCTGGAATGTCCAGCTGCCGCTCAACAGGCCTCATCAACAGTCCTGACCTCCACGTAAGAGACTTCTAGAACTTCTTACCCTCCCCCACGCCCGCACCCCTCCCGCAGCCTGCTTCAGTCTAGAAAATGCCACCTCTGTCTTTCCAGGGGCTCAGGCCAGAAGTCGTAGTGTCCTCACTGACTCCTCTCTGTCTCTAACCCCCAGGCCCCTGCATCACATCCATCAGCCTTTGGAAGACAGCCCCGCCCGGGTGTGAGTCAGAGCGCTTACGTGGGTTACGGCAGTGTCTTCCCCCATTCTGCCCTTTCTCCCTCCTCAAAGGAAATCAGCTCGTGTCTCTCCTCTATCCAATACCCTCCTGTGGTTCTGTGTCACCCAGAGTAAAAGACAAGGTCCTGGCAGTGGCCCCTTGGTCCTGCATGGACACCCTCACCTTGCTCTTGACCACTCCCCTCTAGCCACACAGGTCTGCTCCCTGCTCCTGGAACCCACCACGAATGTTGCAGCCCCAGGGCCTTTGCACTTGCTGTTCCTTTTCCCCGGGGCTCTCTTCCCAGAGAGAACCACGTGGCTCCTCTCTCACTTCCTTCCGGTCTTTGCTCAGATGTGAATGTATCCAGCGGCCCTGCCACCCCGTTTAAAAGAGTAAGCCCCCTTCATCAGCACTCCTTGCCCCCTTCTCTCCACGGCACCCATCACCAACTGACATGCGGAATTTTAAACTTCATTAATACCATCATCATTACTAGTTTCGAATGTCACATATCACTGCCACACAAGGGCAGGATAACTCTGCGGCGTCCTCAGCACCCCCATGTCTGCTCTGCCCAATAAATGTTTGTCGAATGCATGTAGGGGGATCAGGAGGGGTCAGCTGACTTCCCAGGCCCCCAGGTTAGGACGTGTTGGAGCCACGACGAAACCCTGGGGTCCATCTCCCAAGCTGTGTCCTCCACCTCCCAAGGCCTGGTTCCCAGTTGGCACCCACAGATGGTGGCTGTCAGTCCCATGGTCTTTGGGGTCATGCGCCCATCCTTCCCACCCATGAGGGAAGACTAGGGTGCAAAAGGGAGAGGTCAGGCTGGCTGTGGCCTCCAGCCAGTAGGAGGTGACTCATCAATCCCATGACAGCAGGTGGCATTCCATCCTCATCCCCGGGGGGACTTTGGCCCGAGATAAAGGGAGCTTCTGAGAAGTGGAGGGCAAACAGGTGGGAGAGGTGGCCAGGCCACTCTCGGGGGTGGGGGTGGGAGGGGCTGCCCGGCTCAGCTGGAGGGACACAGGGTACAGTTAAGAAGTGGGGACAACCCAAGTGGGACTGGCCAGATAGAGCCCTAAGCCTCCTTTCCAAGGTCAGAGATGCGGAGTCCTCTTACCAGACCTTTCCCTGTGAAGTCAACGCCCCAGCCTCCCCCACAGGCAGTCCGGGGAAAGCTGCTGGTCCCCTGCATCTCCCCTCCACACCTCTGCGGGGGACAGAAGGCCTCGAGAGTCAGTTGGCAAACACTTATTGAAAAGGAACATCAAAGACTCTAGCCAGAGAGGCTATATTTGATGCATATTTTCACGTTAAAGCCTCCTAATTATAAAATAACACTCGAATACAGTAATGTTCCCCAAATTCAAGCAACACACTTCCTCCTGGAGGTTTCCTGCGCCTCCAGGATTGTCCTGGGCTGCCATAACAAGTATCAGTGGCTTTGCTGGGAGGCAGGAGATTCCATTTTTCCTGCGTAAAAGAAATTCCAGAGGTGGATTCCTCCAGGGACATGACCAATGAGCAGCTTCACAGTCTCCCATTAAAAAACATTTTTTTTAACATTTATTTATTTTTGAAAGACAGAGAGAGACAGAGCATGAGCAGGGGAGAAGCACAGAGAGAGCACACACAGAATCGGAAGCAGGCTCCAGGCTCTGAGCTGTCAGCACAGAGCCCGACATGGGGCTCGAACCCACAAACCCTGAGATCATGACCTGAGCTGAAGTCGGAGCCACTGAGCCGCCCAGGC